>NC_137130.1:45268335-45390835 GCF_949319135.1 Squalius cephalus | reverse complement strand
ATGCTACAGATGTCCCACAGAGAGGGCTAACTCTTCATGCTACAGATGTCCCACAGAGAGGGTTAACTCTTCATGCTACAGATGTCCCACAGAGAGGGCTAACTCTTCATGCTACAGATGTCCCACAGAGAGGGTTAACTCTTCATGCTACAGATGTCCCACAGAGAGGGTTAACTCTTCATGCTACAGATGTCCCACAGAGAGGGCTAACTCTTCATGCTACAGATGTCCCACAGAGAGGGCTAACTCTTCATGCTACAGATGTCCCACAGAGAGGGCTAACTCTTCATGCTACAGATGTCCTACAGATGTCCCACAGAGAGGGCTAACTCTTCATGCTACAGATGTCCCACAGAGAGGGTTAACTCTTCATGCTACAGATGTCCCACAGAGAGGGCTAACTCTTCATGCTACAGATGTCCCACAGAGAGGGCTAACTCTTCATGCTACAGATGTCCCACAGAGAGGGCTAACTCTTCATGCTACAGATGTCCTACAGATGTCCCACAGAGAGGGCTAACTCTTCATGCTACAGATGTCCCACAGAGAGGGTTAACTCTTCATGCTACAGATGTCCCACAGAGAGGGCTAACTCTTCATGCTACAGATGTCCCACAGAGAGGGTTAACTCTTCATGCTACAGATGTCCCACAGAGAGGGCTAACTCTTCATGCTACAGATGTCCCACAGAGAGGGCTAACTCTTCATGCTACAGATGTCCTACAGATGTCCCACAGAGAGGGCTAACTCTTCATGCTACAGATGTCCTACAGATGTCCCACAGAGAGGGCTAACTCTTCATGCTACAGATGTCCCACAGAGAGGGTTAACTCTTCATGCTACAGATGTCCCACAGAGAGGGCTAACTCTTCATGCTACAGATGTCCCACAGAGAGGGTTAACTCTTCATGCTACAGATGTCCCACAGAGAGGGTTAACTCTTCATGCTACAGATGTCCCACAGAGAGGGTTAACTCTTCATGCTACAGATGTCCCACAGAGAGGGCTAACTCTTCATGCTACAGATGTCCCACAGAGAGGGTTAACTCTTCATGCTACAGATGTCCCACAGAGAGGGCTAACTCTTCATGCTACAGATGTCCCACAGAGAGGGTTAACTCTTCATGCTACAGATGTCCCACAGAGAGGGCTAACTCTTCATGCTACAGATGTCCCACAGAGAGGGCTAACTCTTCATGCTACAGATGTCCCACAGAGAGGGTTAACTCTTCATGCTACAGATGTCCCACAGAGAGGGCTAACTCTTCATGCTACAGATGTCCCACAGAGAGGGCTAACTCTTCATGCTACAGATGTCCCACAGAGAGGGTTACCTGTTCATGCTACAGATGTCCCACAGAGAGGGTTAACTCTTCATGCTACAGATGTCCCACAGAGAGGGCTAACTCTTCATGCTACAGATGTCCCACAGAGAGGGCTAACTCTTCATGCTACAGATGTCCCACAGAGAGGGCTAACTCTTCATGCTACAGATGTCCCACAGAGAGGGCTAACTCTTCATGCTACAGATGTCCCACAGAGAGGGTTAACTCTTCATGCTAACTCTTCATGCTACAGATGTCCCACAGAGAGGGTTAACTCTTCATGCTACAGATGTCCCACAGAGAGGGCTAACTCTTCATGCTACAGATGTCCCACAGAGAGGGCTAACTCTTCATGCTACAGATGTCCCACAGAGAGGGCTAACTCTTCATGCTACAGATGTCCCACAGAGAGGGCTAACTCTTCATGCTACAGATGTCCCACAGAGAGGGTTACCTGTTCATGCTACAGAGTTCCCACAGAGAGGGTTACCTGTTCATGCTACAGATGTCCCACAGAGAGGGCTAACTCTTCATGCTACAGATGTCCCACAGAGAGGGTTAACTCTTCATGCTACAGATGTCCCACAGAGAGGGTTAACTCTTCATGCTAACTCTTCATGCTACAGATGTCCCACAGAGAGGGCTAACTCTTCATGCTACAGAGTTCCCACAGAGAGGGCTAACTCTTCATGCTACAGATGTCCCACAGAGAGGGTTAACTCTTCATGCTACAGATGTCCCACAGAGAGGGTTAACTCTTCATGCTACAGATGTCCCACAGTGGTCAGAGAGAACAGGGGAGACACTTTGTTTCTCTCAATATGACTCTAGAGTCGCTACTCGCTCCAAAGCTAATCACCGTCACTCTCTCACTTCTCCCTCGCTCTACCACACAGTCCCCCCCCCCCCCCCCCCCACACACACACACACACTTGCCGGCTCGACGCACACACCAGCGCACAAGTATAAACATCAGGCCACCTGGCCACTTCATGCGTTTTCTCAGATCGGATCGCTATCTGATTTATCAAAACGATTCCATTTACATCTGGTCGCATAAATGTGTTTTTGCAAAACGGATTTAAATCCGATCTTCAGTTCCCGCGCTATATGCAGATTTAATGGAGTGCACGTCACCGAAAGCAACAGATATGAGCTGCATTTATTGATCATCAGCTAAAATTTCTAAATCAATAAGAGATAAGAGATAAGAGAGAGTGGCAACAGCCCTGGTAAGATCATTTCGGTTCTTTACTTTTAATGATGATGATTGTGTGTTAAGCGTCTGCGACTTACTTTCACTTTGATTTACGATAGTTTGCACATTGGCTTGATGACTAGATCGCTCAGCTTCTCATCTGTGGCGATGTGTGTTACAGTGGCGTCGTCATATCTGGCCATAACATGACATATAGCTATCACATGCTCTCACACATTTTTTTTTTTTGCATTTTTGGGAGGAGTAAAATTTACATATGTGGTTTCAACAACCAGATGCATTTACACCTGTCCAGTTTCATCTGGAATGCGGCCCAGACCTCCTCCTGTAGTGGTTTGAGTGATCGGATTCAAATCCGTCTCGAATGCGTTTCGGAGGGCATTTACACCTGGTCTTTTCACGATCAGATAGCTATCCCATCACAGAACACGCATGAAGTGGCCAGGTGTAAACAGCCCCTTACATACGGTGAAACCTCTATCTGTGAGTTGCCGGGATAAAGTGCCAATTGCCTTCTAAAGGTTACACGGTTGTTGATGGGCCCTGTTTCTCATGACATTTTCTTTTTACTTGTTTTTTTAGATTTATTTTTATTGTTTCTAACATGTCCTGTTCTGTAGACTTGCTCTTTATTTATTGTTTTTTATACTGTAGTGTACATACAACCAGTAAAACATGTCCTGTTCTGTAGACATGGTTATTATTCATTTATTCATGTTGTACCAGTCCAATATGACCAGGGGCGTAGCCAGGACATTATTTCTGGGGGGGCCAGCTTGGGCCAGTCTTTTATTTGGGGTGGCACTTGATTGTCAAAAACTACTATTTTAAAACTCACTCAGAGTAGCGGTTTTCCCGCGGCTCGTCAGGCCATAAACAATGGATTGAACTTCCTTATGGACACTAATAATGTCTTATTGATAATCCATGTTATTGGGATGGGTGCTTAGATCAGTGGTTCTCAAACTTTTTACACCAAGTAGACTACCACCTCAGAAAATATTTGGCTCTCCAAGTACCACCATAATGATCAATATTAAAATACAGTAGCGTAGTAGGCCTAACTATTCAGCTACAGTTATGCACAGCTAAAAAAAACAGGCAGTTTTATTTATAATAAGAATATGTATTGTTGTCAGCCACTTTAAACATTGTAACAACACAGTTTTAACATCAACACTGCACTGTGTGCACTGTTACACAGGTAATTTTTTTAAAAATGTATAAAATGTCATCATAATTTCTCACTGTTTTGTAGCGTTTGCTGCTGCTGCCTTCACCGGCGCTTTCAAAGTTGCCGCTGTTGTGTTGTTAGCAGCACTAGTGCTTGGTTCACTCTCATCCTCTTCAGTTCTTGTATTTGAAACATTCTCCTCCTGATCCAAACTTTTCTTGCCAGATTGAAGCCACAATAGCAGTTTTGAACTTTTCATAATTTAATAATCCACCTAACATTCATTTATATTTAACCTTTTCACACACTTAGTTAAGTTAAAAAAAAAATCAGCTGCTCCCAAGCGTAAGCTTTTCAAGGCGACCGTTATAGATCGTATCACTTTGTTTCCATGGTGACGTGTCGTCACACGACCACAACCACTCAATACATACTGATGTAAATATACAAAATATTCACAAATTTGTTAGCTAAAGCATTGAATCGCCTTTATAATGATCACGTTAGTTGGGAAAAAAAAGCACAGTTTGAATTTAGCAGTTGATCACGTTCTACTCACACCGGTGAGATCGAAATTCAGTGTTTCCTCTGCGTAGGGACCTTAACATGAGACGGGGATTTTTTAGTGCAAATGACAGAAAGACACAATATGAATTGTCATTTTTAGGCGATAATTTATTTATGTAAACCATGGCATTTAAAGTGCAATATTCAATTTATTTTTCATAATTGTCTTTTTGTTTGTTTGCTGAGTGAGTTTTCAAATCTGCGTCACTCATCGGCGAAAGGTGGAAATAGAGTGTTTTAGTCTGTTATAAACAAAGCATGCACACCTACAAATAAACGCCGACACAAAGTATGACGCTCTCTTCTATACTCACTCTAACGGTATAATTATGTATCTTCCCCTGTGGCTCAGTGGTGAAATCTAAGCTTTTTAGCGCCAGAGACCCGTGTTCGAATCCCGGCTCTGGCGGCAGATGAGCTTTCTTACGTACAGAAAGCGAATCCGCCCCTCGCGCCCTCCTGTTCACTCGGCAGGGGTCGAGTATTTATTTCTGAGTATTTATTTAAACTCAGGAGGGTTTTTTTCTTTAAATTAAATTTATTTTCCCCCTCCTCAGACTGGGGGTGGGGCCGTGAGTTTGGGGGGGCCGGCAGGGGGGCCGAGCCTTGACCAGTGGTGGCCGTGGCCCCCCCTGGCCACCACGTAGCTCCGCCCCTGAATATGACAATTCATTGCTTTCTGTATACAATTTAATAATAAGTTAAATAACAGATTATTTTCATGCTACTAAGAGAAACAATGTAAAGTTGACCGTTTAGTCATTGGCTTGATTTACTGACACATAAACAGCAATAAATGTTTTTTAGACAAAGAACATCTGATTGTACATGAATCATATATCAGAAATCACTGGTCACAGATCAGGCATTAGAATGAACACAGTTACTTTACATGTTGTGGCATTACTGTCGGGTCTATATCTTACATGGGGAGTAAAAGTCTGTTAGCAGAGCCTGCGCCGAAATTGCGACTGATTTACCATATAATCCAGAGTGAAATGTACTAAACAAACAAATAAGTGAGACATTCAAATGGTTGAAAATAAATAACCACATTCCTAGCATTAGGATCCTTTGGAAAGTAATTTTATTTTTAGTCCAGTGATCCTGTATGTCTTTTCTCTCCATCTCATCTTACTAACAATCCAGTGGGTGGGGCCAGAATTCGATGATGTAGAAGTAGGCGTTGATCTGATTCTGCAGAGGCGGTCTCTCATCGCACTGTTATGTAATAATGTGACAAAATCCCAAATGAGTCGTTTTCAGTGCTTGGTTTCAATAAAAGCTATTTTTGGACTAAGAAGGAAGTTTTGAGTTCTGAAACTTACAGGATATTTTTATAGTACAATGACCAAGGAAAAGATCTAGAAAAATTAAATTTCTCAGTTCATGACCCCTTTAAAGTGTAGTGTGATCTTTTGGAAGGGTATCCACAGTTTTTGGAGCAGCAGTTTGTTCAGGGACAGAACCAATAGTGGTCTCACTCAATAGTGCTCGTGATTAATGGACAGACATTAAAGAGTTGTTAAAGGGATTGTTCACCCAAAAATGAAAATTAGCCCATCATTTACTCATCCTAGTCATTTTAGTCTTCCTAGGTGTATATGACATTTTTCTTTCAGACGAATACAATAGAAGTTATATTAAAGGGGTCATAAAAATATGCTGGGGGATAAAAATCCATCCAGTGGTTTTTTTTTTTTTTTTAATTGTCGTTTTAGACTTCTAATTCATGACTGGTGTTTTGTTTTGCTCTATCCTCTGTGCTTCCGCTTTCATCATTACGTTGTGCGTCAGGTCAAGGGTTAGTCTTCCACTGAAAATCAATGCGTACGGCCGTCTGCCGGAAGCTAGTTAAAAGTTTTTAACATCAGGCAAACAGCATAAGAGCATGTTCTTGACATACCCAATCCCTTCTCATTTGACGGAATACTTATCAGCTTCACCTGTTCACCATTACTTCCCTTGTCATGGACAATATTTATACTCACCTTACCATCATTGTCTTGTCTCGTCCTGAGTTTGTAAGACCTCACTACCTTGTGTCCTTATCTGTGTGTTTCCTGTGATTTATAGAATTCATCCATTTTCCTTCAAGTTACTGTGCTCTCTCTAACCTTGATCATTGCGATTCTGTATTTGTCTACTCTGGTGTTCTACGATGAACATCCTCCATTTTCGACAGAAAGACAAAGACATTGTGACAGAAGGCAAAACCAACACTGCAACATGGAGCTAACACAGTGACCGGGATTTTTTTATTGCTACCATCAAGATCTTGGTGCAAGATCTGCTACGAGCTCTACTAACCTCTCTAACCTCACCGGCCAGTGGCACAGATGGCACCTGTAATCCACCATCTGTTTTGTCTCAATCAGCCAGAGCTCCTCCACATACTTCCGCCTCCCATTCTTCTTCGCTACTTCCCACAGGCATCACTTCTCGGTTTGTTTCTTTGTCAGTGCCTTACTCCAGCTCAACAGAAGTCTGCAAGGGTCTTTTAGTGTTCCATAGCCTTGGAGATGGATGAGAAAGCGAAGGTGGCATTTATTATTTCTTGTCTCTCTGATCGTGCTTGCAAATGGGAGTTGGATATGGAAGTAGTTTATTCCAAGATTTATTTATCACTTCAAGGAAGTGTTCACCACAAGTGTGGGAAACCGAGTGTGATGGATTATTCTATTTCCTTCAGAACCCTAGCGGCAGCAAGTGGTTGGAATGAGGCTGCTCTTCTTTCTGCCTATTGTCATGGTTTGAATCCCAGGCTAAAGATTCAACTGTCTGGTGTTGATGAAACCATGGGGTTGGAGAGATTTATGCAATATTCATTACAGAGTTTTGAACCAACTGGTGAGCTGCGGCTGGAAACCATCATCCTCGACTGTTCCCACCTCTCAAGTACCATCGGTTTGTGCGGCTTAGGAGTCCATCCAAGTGGATTCCTTGCAAATTTATGCATCTTAGAGACAGCATTGGAGATGGTCACAGCTCTGCCTGTACTGCGACTTGTCCAATCACGTCCTAGTGGAGTGTTCGTTTCATCAGTCATGGTGAGTTCCATTCAACAGTACTCTTCAGTTTCCTCAACACTCAGAATGCCAGTGACCATCCCCACTGCCACTATGTCTTTTGTTACAGATGCCCTTGTTGACTTGGAGTCGGCAGGGAACTTCATCTACCAGTGCCTCAGCAAGAGATTTTGACTCTAGTTCTTTAATCTAAAAACCCTACTGTCCATTCAGTCTTTCATGGGATAGCCCCTGGTTTCTGGACACATCAAACAGCAAACCACCACCCTTCAATTAGAGAACACACAAAGAGAGAATTGTTTTCTTCATCTTATCAGAGTTCACTAGTTTTATCATCCTAGGGACACCTTGGTTAATCGCCCATGCCTCCCAGCTTTCATGGAAAACCAGGCAAATCCTGAAGTGGAGTCTTTGCTGTCACTGCTTCAGCCTTTCCTCCTCACGGACTCTAGGACTGTGCCGACATGCCAAATTGCCATGCAGCCATGTGTACTTCCTTTTGTGACTGGAGCAGAGGGCCATAGAGGAGTATTATAAGGTCGTACATCAGGGGTACATTTGCCCATCCACTTCTCTGATGGTCTCAAGCTTCTTTATGGCCAAGAAATTCCGAATGAAAAGGCCCAACTAACTCTCCATCAGTGTTCCTGGGGGTTATGAACAAGGTGTTTCGAGATTATCTCTCTCAATTTGTTATTGTATACATTGATGACATTCAAAAAAAAAATTCTCTCCTGGAACACTTTAAGCATGTTTGGTCCTTCATCATCTGTGTGAACACAGGTTGTTCCTCGAGCCCCAAAAGTGCTCATTCCACATCCTTCTGTGCAATTTCTAGGTTATATTATTAGCCCCAATGGTGTGCAGATGGACACATGAAAAATGGATGTGGACCGTTCCTGGCCTCAGCCCCTTACAGTCTAGGAACTGCAGTGGTTTCTAGGGTTTTCCGCCAATCGGTTGAGCCCGTCCTGCCATCTTCTGTCTTTGTCTGCCCCATCCAGTGGATGAGAGAATCGCCAAAGCCGTCCTTCAGGGGCCTGCTCCGGTGGGATGTCCCCCAAGTCAGGTCTGTGTTCCCATCTCAGCACTGTCCTCTGATTCTGTCAGAGCAAGAGGGTCTGGAAGGGCCCATGTACACCTTCACCTGGAGAGTTCCCATGTACACATTCAGTGAGCCACATGCCGTCATCAGAGCTAGGGTGATGCCCAGGGGTCATCTCCACTCAACTACTAATCCGGGCAGAATGCCTGGCTCTCAACCCATTAAATTTGAGTACAGCTCCCATCTAAAAAGTCTACATTTCACCGGGCCCTTTCTCATCAACCCCCAGATTAACCCAGATTCATCCTAGATTCAATGTCTCACTCTTCAAACCATTACACAAACCTCCTTCTTCCTCCACAGAACCAGGTCGTGGTTGTGAACTCCTTCCTCCTTTGCTGATTGATGGAGATCCTGTCTATACTGTCAAGAGCATTCTAGACTTTCAGCACAGAGGAGGTCATCTCGAGTGTCTGTGTGATTATGGACGAGAAGAAAAATGGGTGGTTCGAAACGATATCCTAGATCGGCCTTACTTACCTCCTACCACGTGGCTTATCCAGAATGTCCGGCACAGTGTGGAAGAGGCCTACCACTGCGTTGAGGGTATTGTACCCTTGGAGCGGTCCATGGGGGGTGTTCTGCCATGCATTCCCCTGATTCTCCCACCCCAATCCCTTCTCATTTGCCGGAAAACTGATCACCTTCACCTGTTCACTATTACCTCTCTTGTCATGGCCAATATTTAAACTCACTTTTACCTTAACACCATTGTCTTGTCTTGTCATGAATTTGTAAGAAATAACTACATTGTGTGGTTCCTCCTAATCCGAAAAAGGTTTCCTGTGATCAAAGGGACTGTGTTAGTATCCATCCATCTTCCTGCAAGTTACTGTGATGTTTCTCACCTTGATCATTGCTGTTTGTCTGCTCCGGTGTGTGACAGTTCTAGCAGATAGATAGATAGATAGATAGATAGATAGATAGATAGATAGATAGATAGATAGATAGATAGATAGATATTGTATGATACCTAGTTTTTTAAAAATCTGTTCAGATTTTAGAAGTCGAGTAGTGTGTTCCAGGCTTAAATCTGATCAGAATGTCTGAGAATGAGTTAGTGATAGAAACTTTAGTATCATATTATTATTATTATTATTATTATTATTATTATTATTACTATTAACAACAATAATAATAATACAGATTTTGTATAGATACCAGATCAGTATTTTGGCTTTCTCAAGCCAACATAAAAAATACAAAAACATTTAATATAAACTTCCATCATCTGTCCAGACTACATGTGAAAAGTCTTGTTCCCTGTGATGGAACGTGCCAGTGATGTATTTGTGTCTGTTCTTTTTCTGTCTTTGTGTTCTTGTGTGGTTCACAGCACACTGTGGGAAATTGTTGCACTCTGATCATGTTGTTTACCGTGTTCCCGTTGGGCACAGACACTAAGAAGCACATTTCCCCCTGTTCTGTTACATCCCAGATTGTTTTGACTTCTCAAGTGATGCAGAATTCAGCCTCACCATCTACCCCAGCCGACACGCCCCCTGGGATCCTGCCGCCAATCATGAGCCAGAAGGGAGGGGCTCTCTCACAGTCACACACGAGGGTAGGCAGGGGGTGGAGTCAGATCATGAAGGCGGGCTTTCCCCCTTAGACTCACCCAATAGACTCCTTTAGGGCACCTCAGCTTTCCTGGAATGTACCTCCCCAAAAAACCTCAAAGTCATGCCAAGCCCTAGTAGGACATACGTGAGTGAAGCATCAGGCCGTGGCATGGGGCCGTGAAGGCTGTCATTTATTGACAAGTCTCCTGCAAAACACTAAGTGCAATTAAAACATTGATGTTAATGTTAGTAAAATTCATTCATATACATTGTCGAAAAGCTTCTTACAAAAACGGCTTCTATTTACTTGCATCACTGACACTAAATTTCCACAATTTGCTGAAAGTGTATTACAATCATAACTTTGGCTTATCTCAAATAGTTTCTCAACTGAAATCCCTTTCATGCAGACATGAAATTGTCTTACATTCAAGTCAAGTCAAGTCATCTTCATTTATATAGCGCTTTTAACAATGTAGATTGTCTCAAAGCAGCTTTACAGAGATAAACGTATAATTTAACGTAAGATTGTTTTGGCTTTATAGCGGTTCTTTAATAAAGTTATTTTCCAGCTAAAGTTAGTTTTGATTGATTCGCTTCTGTCGCAACGATCATTTGTTTTTAAATTAGGGGCCGCTAAGACGACACCATTCTCTCTACACAGACTTTAAACGCGAACCTGTGAGAAACACTGATGGCGTTCACATGCGCATTAAGAACGGGTTCTATAGTTATGTGCGTTTGAATATGTGTGTGCAGGTTTGGAATTCCCTACAAACCAAGCCTAAACAAATTACTGGTGTTTCCTTATAGTTTTGATTCAGAATTTTATTTTATTTTATCAATTCGGGGTAGATACGCAAATTGAGTTTTCCCGACGACGCTTTATCTGTAGAGTGGGAAAGGGATCCTCCATAGGGAGAGGCTAGTTTGCACTTCAGCACTGCGTTGACATCGGGTCCAGGCGAAGGTCCTTCGTCAGATCTGGAAACGGCCTGGATCCGGCAGGCTGCAGGAAAACCTCGGGATAAACAAAGACACTAAAATTAGCGTAGATGCCATTCTTCTCATGATGTAACAAGTACATCAGGATTTATGGGAAGTGTTCCCGGTTCCAGCTGACCTAATCTATGCAGCCTAATATTGAATTATAGACGTCTATAATGTATTATGTGAACGCTATGTCAAAGAGATGTGTCTTTAATCTGGTTTTGAACTGACAGAGTGTGTCTGCTTCCCGGACAATGGTAGGAAGGCTGTTCCAAAGTTTTGGTGCTAAATAGGAAAAGGATCTACCTCCAGCAGTTGATTTTGATATTCTAGGTATTATCAACTGGCCGGAATTTTGAGATCGCAATAGACGTGAAGGACAATAATGCGTTAATAGGTCGCTCAAGTACTGCGGAGCTAAACCATTTAGTGCTTTGTGAGTAATCAGCAATATTTTAAAATGTATACGATGTTTAATAGGGAGCCAGTGCAGTTTTGACAGAACCGGGCTAATATGGTCATACTTCCTGGTTCTGGTAAGAACTCGAGCTGCTGCGTTTTGAACTAGTCTGAGCAGATTCATATAGTGTTCATAAATGAAAGTGTTTAATACATTATGTAAGAACCAATTTCATGGATTGATGAGAGTTTATTTCAGTAGTTGATGAGACATTATTTCTCATTATTTCTCACAATTCGAATTGATATTGATTCAAAGGGTAATGATTAGATTACAAAATGATTCTCAGTGCAGCTTGTTCCCCCAGTTTTTTTTTTCACACACTAGGGGTCAGTGTTGTCATGATGCCAAAATTCAAATCTCATTTAAACTAGAGAGTGGATAGAGTGATGACAGAGAAGCATCTGAGGTTCTTTCTCATAAAAAAGCAAAGCTAAATGAGACGTTTGTTATTGTTGAATGGGGTGATTGAAGTTTACTGAAACATGTTCAAATTAAAATAAAAAAACCCATTTCACAAATGTATTGCCAATATTAGCCTTGATAGTACTTTGTAAAAAAAAAAAAGCCATTTAAAAAAATATATTTCATCTTCCTTATGTTAGTATTATCTTAATATTAATTGCAATTAAGTGCAGAAATCTGTGCAATTATTAGTTGAAGATTTGAATCAATTTACAGCCCTAGTTTATATCAGTGTCTTAATTTCACTTAGTGTTTTTTAAAGAGACTTTTCAACAATTAAGAGCCAAACAGCCCTTCTTATTCTGCTTTGCATTCAGCTGCATGGACACCCGTTTCATCCCTGAGCTTGTCATTTCATCTTGACCGTTCTTACTAAGCATGCTCAATGTGACTGATTATCTTGTGTCGAATTCTTTAAACTACATTTATCTGACTGAAGGTGCCTATGGTGGACTCTAACCACCATTTCCTCTGGTGGACTTCACCTAACCAGGGCAACGGCGTCCCGTCCAAGAAGACACTATCACTACCTCAACACTTCAGAAGAGTGTGTAGATCCTTTAGTGCTGCTTCTTCCTGAGCTGTGCAGCATCAAGACACACTCCCACAATACTCTTTGCAGTAATAAGGTTTATTAGCGTTCGGCCATGTTGGACACAGCAGAGTGAATCGACACACATTCCTACCTTGATGATCATGCTCCAAAATCAGCAAATTACACAAGGTTTGCACAAGCTGAACAGTTCCCTTTCAGTTGGTCACGTTCAACACCACGTCAGACTGAACCAACTAATAGGAATCTGGCTAGAGAGGCCAGTCTACTTCGAGTGTAACTAAACCAGCCAATGAACATTGGCATGCAGTGATTTGCAGCAGCTGCTCTGCCTCGCAGTGCGGGTATATAATGAGCGCAGCTGCATTGCATCTTCAGCTTTTCGCTTAAGAGCCAAGTGTTTCATGTATGCTCTTGTCTGCAAGCAGTGTCTTCTGAACGAGCAAGCTCGTCAAGGAGAACCTCTCGATTTCATCGGTGTTGGTGTCATGGCATGGCAGCGGGGTCAATTTCCACTTTTTTATTTCTTATTATTTGCCTTTCATTGAGCAAGAAAAGGCTGCTCTCACAGCTGGTAACTGTTCAGAGTGCTGAAAAGCTGTTTTTACAGCTGCTTTTGGTGTGCTGTCTGAGAGTGCTAAAATGCTGTTACCACAGCTGGTAAAAGCTGCGCCTTCAATGAGAGTGGGTGCACATTATCTACAGACTGCAATTCCCTGTCAGTGTTGCCACGATCTTTTCCCCTGTGTGCTTCTGCACCAAGAGAGCGAGTCTCCTAAAAGAGCTTACATGGGTGTGAGTTGCGTCTTTCTAAAGATGACATTCCACCCGTGTGTTTCTGGATGCGGTCGTTTCCTGTCCTCACTGACGGCCACAATCACGGTCTCGCGCAAAACATGTGAGACTGTGTTCGTTGGTGGTTCATGTTTTCACATGAGAACATGACCATGTAGGCAGACTTCTTAAACAATTGAATGGTAATTGGTAATGGCACGTGACCACGTGGGTACAACTCTTCTTTCTGGACCTGGACGGGTCTCTCGCTCCTCAGTGTATTGTGTGCCATGGAGCTGCCGGGCTGCAGCGCAGGTTGTCACGGCAACCCAGCGCTCACTCGGCACTCTAGGTGCGCAGTCCCCTTGCCTATTCTCCGTTGTAGCGCCTTCCCTGGTGGCCACCAGGAGAGGTCTACTTCAGTAGAATAGCTTGGGTGACCTGAGAGGTGAGGGCTTCTCTTTCGGGGAACCAACCCCCTAGGGCCCCTCCCCCTCTAGCGCATCACAAGCTGTGCAACTTCTGGATGGGATAGCTAGTCCTTCAAAAAAAAAATCTGGGGGAACCTAGCATTTTATTCAGGGCTCCAGTTGAGGATCAGATGTAGATCGCTGGAAATGAGGATGATGCTGAGTTCCCACTGTAATAGTGTGTGTGCTTATGCTGAATAAGTACTTTCATGTCTCGATTCTCCCTCGACACCTTGTGTTTCTGCACCATGTGTTTGATGGTCGAGCATACTATTACAAGGTCCTTCCCTTTGGGCTGTCCCTGTCTCCTCGCATCTTCACGAAAGTCACGGAGGGGGCCCTTGTTCCCATCAGAGAACATCCTCAACTATCTCAATGATTGTCTCATACTGGCAGACTCTCGAGATCAGCTATGCAAACACAGGGACATGGTACTCAGTTACCTTGGCCAGTTTGGTCTTCAGGTCAACTGGGAAAAGAGCAAACTCTCCCCCATGCAGAGGATCTCTTTTCTCGGTATGGAGTTGGATTCAGTCGCACAGACAGCACGCCTCACAGAGGAACGAACTTGGTCGGTGCTGAACTGCTTGAATATGTTCAAAGGCAGGATGGTGGTCACACTGAAATTCTTTCAGAGGCTCCTGGGGCATATGGCAGCAGCAGTAATTTAGTCATTGGCAGCCAGTGCACGTTCGCTAGGTTTTATAGACTACGTTTAGAGCCGGTCTCCTCCCATGTTCTCACCCTAAACGGGTAGAAGCACCGAGAGGCCCGTCTCTGTCAGATTGCTGTGCCCTACTGTGCGCTTATATTGCTCCTGAGTGAAAAACCTGTTGAGTCCTCCACCACCCTCGGAGCCGGACGTGGCGGAACGTTCAGCGCCAGGCCTTTATCTGTTGAATTCTTGAGGACTGGGTCTAGGCTGGGTGACATATGTTCTTCCTAGCGGAAAGGGCACGCTTTCCCAGTGTTATCCAATAGTCTCACTATATGCGTTACCACGGAACAGCAGTGACAGACGCTCTCTGTGTAAGCACTCTCCTGTCGTCCTTCCAGGCAAGAAGGGGCAGGAGACTTTCACAGGGCTTTGGATGGGGTCAGCAGCTGTGGCACTTTGGTAGGGATTCCAATTAGGGACTTCCAATTCAGTCCCATCGCCACACCTCCTGTACCCCACTGCGCAGCCAGGTCACCTGCTCGGCTCCTCGGCGAAAAACTGAAGATGCAATGCACCTTCTGCTCATTATACACACGGGCTGCGAGGCAGAGCACCTGCTGCAAATCATTGCATGCCAATGTTTATTGGCTCGTTTAGTTACACTCTAAGTAGACTGGCCTCTCTAGTGAGATTCCCATTAGTCGGTTTTGTCCGGCGTAGCGCCTCCGTTCCCTCCTTCAGGGAACGAGGGTTACCTACTTAACGGAGGCGTTTCTACACTTTGATTGGTTACACTTATCTCATTCAAAAATAACCACCACATCGGTCAACTGTTTAACAGAAACACATTAAGATGACTATGTGGGTGAACTAAAAAAAAACATCTATCACAATAACTCTGAAAAACAGCAGTAGGGGGTACTCTAATACATCACATACTCAATGTGATGTTTTTATTAAAGCTGTGGATTTACAGATATTACTAACTTGAATATAATGCTGCAAATGATGCAAGTTTAGCTGTAATTTACCTTTCTCTGTTTCCTCATTGTGTAATTTAGTCATTGGCAGCCAGTGCTGGGTAGATTACTTACAAATTGTAGACAGTTATTGATTTAAGTACTTAATTTTTGGAATCTGATGACATAATCCAGAATACATGTCATCAGAAACTACCCAGCACTGTTGGCAGCAATAGCGGAGAGTTATTTTTGATTCCTGCTTGCTTTCATTTCACTTTGCTGTTGCTCCATACTATAGCTCACAGCCAGAGGATCAGAAAGCTCCCTTTACTGTAACGGCCATATTTCTTTTTGCATCCCACCTGTAGACAGACTGAGGCTGTGAGACGTTCATCTCTCCTGTTATGTTTACTGAGGGAACACGGGCTGCAGTCCGGGTATCTTTCCCAGCACATTCATCTCAAACCCACATGGCAAAATGTATCACCTGTGCAGTTCAAATAATGAACACCCAAAACACACATCATGTATCTGTGGTTCGAGGGCAGTTTGTTGATCAGGAGATGTTTGCACTCCTGAGAGGGATCAGGGAGCATGTTTGCAAGTGTACTGGTCACATGTGCATGTTCCCCGTCCTTCCGAATGCTTGAACAACTCATCAGCAAAGTATATGTATGTGTGTGTGAAAGTTCTATGCGTTTATCAATCTTTGTCAGTTTAATAGCGAACCCTAAAGTGCACAATATCGAACATATATGTGCGGTCTAGCCCTGGCTCCTTGGTCGAAGCTATTAATACACAGCCAATGAAATCATACCATCTCACAGATCTGATCGTATATTTAAGCGCATCATAGTTTGTTTGTATACTGATTGTCAGATTATTCACCATGCAGGACAGATCTGACAACTACAATCGTTATGTAGAGAATCTTGCTCTTCTGTCACTTCCTTTGCAACAGCGTTTACTTCCTGTCTGCAGTGCTGAATGGAGTGGAATTGTGTTTGACACATTTTGAAGGAGACAGATCAAAAAGAAATTTGATCTCTTATAAGTGTGATTTGAAATTTCATCTTCATTCTTTTGTCTGCATCATTTCTGTCTGTCTGTCTGTCAGATCCAGACCAGCCCAGCAGAGAGGAAGAGTCCTTCATCCTGAACGATCCCGATGAGGGTTTCTCGTCCGGAGCATCCAATAGCAGCCAGCCGAGCGGTTTCCGTGGGAATGCGGTGCCAGGTGTGTCCGGCCGAGGGAGCAACTGTAAGAAGAGCCGCATGTCCACAGAGAAACACTGGGACGCTCGCAGGAGAGCCCATCCGTGTCCAGCTCCGGTGAGCAGCAGCACCTCCTGCACGGCTCTCGACCACAGGCCAGCCGTACCTGATGTGGGCTCCACGGCTCTCGACCGCAGGTCTGATGTGGGCTCCACGGCTCTCGACCGCAGGCCAGCCGTACCTGATGTGGGCTCCATGGCTCTCGACCGCAGGTCTGATGTGGGCTCCACGGCTCTCGACCGCAGGCCAGCCGTACCTGATGTGGGCTCCATGGCTCTCGACCGCAGGCCTGATGTGGGCTCGACGGCTCTCGACCGCAGGCCAGCCGTACCTGATGTGGGCTCCACACCTCTCGACCGCAGGCCAGCCGTACCTGATGTGGGCTCCACCGCAGAACGGCGCTCAACGGGTGCTGAAGCGCGCAGATACTCCAAGCTCAGCCTGCAGGAGCAACATCTGCCCGAGACAGAGCTGCTCTCACCCAAACACTCCCGGTCGCCCAGCTTCAACATGCAGATCATCACACAGGTGTAGAACTGGATCCTCCACCACATCTCTGAACACTTAGTTTGACTGTCAGTTCCCAAAAGAATAATTTACCCTAAAAATGGGAATCTTCATTATTTACTCCGCCTCACGATATTCCATACCTGTACTGTTTTCTTTATTTCCATGAAACATAAAAGTGGTCCAAACTAGTAATGTGGCTGGGAACAGCTCTACATGATTCATGAAAACATGACTTTGGAAAAGGGGAGAGTTATGTATCAGAAATGGCTTACATTTGGGGCCGTTTCTCACACAAAGCTGCAAAACATATATAATACTTCCATGGTGCTTTTTGGAAGGGGAAGAAAGTCGTACAGGATTGGAATGACAGTTGTTGGCTGAACTAATGGTGCGTTCCATTTGTCCTCGGAAGTGGGAAAGTCTTAGTTCTCTGTAGGAACCTTTAACTGGAACGCTGACTCGAGTCAGTTGCAGCTGGGAAACGGGGGACGCACGACCCTGATTCATTCCCAGCTCCGACACGCCTCTTCCGAGGTAAATGGAGCGCAGCTCAATCCCTTAAACCCAAAGCAGTGAACAGACAGATCTGAGTGTTCCTCTCAGTGCCAGGCCAACGTGAAGGGTGAATTCTGAGATGACAATCAGCAATAAATTATCCATAGTCATCTGAAAGATTTGAATGTGTTAGTGTAGCGTCTAATGCCTTTCTCTTATTTGGATCATATTTTTCATTAGTTGTTTTTATGTCAGTATTTTGAAATACTTTCCATAAAATTTAATTCCAAAGAATGTTTGTTTATGACACAGACCTGTTGCTTTTACTATTGCTTGCTAGCTTGATTCATTTACAATTAGTTTATGCCATTCAGAACAGCCTATAGATATATACAATATATATAACTTATACAAATTTTGACCAAAATCTGAGAATGTTTCCTTCTTGTTTCCTCGTGAATAATGTAATGTACTGTCTGATCATTCAGTCCAAAGGCAACATAATATATATGTGGGTGATCAGTGTTGTATTTTGAAGACACTTTTATTCAAAGCCATTCCTGAAAGGTTTCAGTGCTGTTCATAAAGTAGAGGTCCATGGATCTGCTGTCGGCATCACTTCTGTCTTCATAGAGATGGTCTGCAGGTCAGGCTGTTGAGGAACGTGTGATCGGACATGACGTTTGTTTCTATAGACGGCCACACTGTCCAGCCTGTATCTGAGGCTCACCTACCGATATAGATGTAGAACCTCTTGAGAAACACTGCAAAAGATGTCCTGTGCTGCTGTTGTGTGGTGTTATGTGCATTATATGTGCTGTAGTTACTCTCTTTGGTCATAAAGTCACATTACTGTGTGTGTGTGTGTGAGAGTGTGTAAGGTCTGTCAATGTGTTGAGTGTTTCAGCATAAATGTGGATCTGTATGATGTATTCATCTGATAGTTTCTGGCTTCACAGCATGAGGTCCATGATGTTGAGTCTGTTTCTTTTATCTTTCATACGCACACAGCTGTAATGTGTGTGTGTGTGTGTGTGTGTGTGTGTGTGTGTGTGTGTGTGTGTTAGCCTTCACATGCACACACAGCTGTAATGTGTGTGTGTGTGTGTGTTAGCCTTCACATGCACACACAGCTGTAATGTGTCAGTTAATGTCAGCATGACATCAGTCTCATATCTCGTTTCAATATGTCTCCGGTGTGTGTATAGTGGTTGTTGTTGTAATCAAAGCTCCCGACTCTGAGGTCCACTTCACATACCGATGCTGAAAAACAACATGTGAGATTATACTGTGAATAAAACATGTCAGCATTAACTGTGATAAGTGTCATTGTGTTTAAATTATCTTGAAATCCAGTGCCTTGAAAAATAACTCAATACCTGGACTTGTTCTTTGTCATTATTGCGTACATTTGCACTATAATCTTCGGAGCCTTCTTCAGAACTTCAGAGTTTTCTGTTAAAATGGTGTGTGTTAGCGGCCCCTAAGTTAATAACTAATGATCGTTGCGACGGAAGTGAATCAATCAAATTAACTTTAGCTGGACAATAACTTTATTCTAGAGCTGCTATAAAGCCAAAACAATCTCTGTTACTTTAATTTCCTATTATCTCTGTAAAGCTGCTTTGGAACAATCTACATTGTTAAAGCGCTGTATAAATGAAGATGACTTGACTTGACCAGCAGAAAACCATCACCAGAGATGCCACATGCCCCAGATCCCCTCAACATGCCTGTGGATACAGTCATGAAGCAACATGTAAGCATGTGTAACAGTTCGTTGTTATGGGAAGAAGGAGGCGATTTGCCTTTGTAACCGGCGAACATTCAACAAACTTTAATAATAAAATAAACCAATGCAGAATGAAAGTAAAGACGGCAGCTCCTTACGGACGACTGCTGCCACATATAATAGATCAAAACATCAAATAGTCCAGGCCTGGTCCTGTCTCTCTCTTCACTGTCGTCGCTCCTCAATGCTTCCGTTCCTCCGTGAGAGATACGAGACCGGTGCGTCGCGCAGGTGACGCTCATCATCATCATCTTCATCATCATCATCGTCATCATCATCATCATCATCAATCACACTGCTCTCTCTTGGCCCTCGGCCTCGTCCTCCTCGCCACAAAACAATATAGCAGATATTTCAAACAATAGATGAATATAGAAATAAATACTAGTTTGAAGCACTCAAGACACATTGCAAGTGTACATAATGTGATTATGAAAGAAAAATGGGTGTAAGATAATGTAAATTTTTTTTAAAGGGATACTTCACTGATTAGCATTAGGCTTTGTATCAGTAGAAACCCGGCAGTATTCTGGAGTGACCGTGCTTCCCTCCCTCATGTCCCCCTGAGACCAGAGATTTCTGTGTTGTGTGTCTGGAAAAAAACCTCCGATGACACAAAAATCGTCATTTAGCGTCATCAGAGGCTCTTGTGTCCAGAGGCGAGAGACTACAGCCAGTAGGAGGAGCTGTTCCGCATGTCTTCAACCTGCCCATAGGTTGGGCTGTACATCTCGGTACAAAGCAATTTAGCACCATTTCAATGGAAAAAATGCTAGTATCTAAATTAATTTATCGTCACAGAGACTCACGATAAAACGGCTTCTTTTCAGTTTCGAGTCAAATAACATCTTAGTTGTATAATGTCTTCTGATACTGCCCTCTGTAACCGGTAGGCGTGGCTTGGGCTCGGCCTGGTAGGGCAGCGAAGCAAGTGCATTCTGGGAGTTGTTGTCTTTCATCCGCCAAAAATACATTTTCTGGCTTTTCTCAGTCTAGAAGGTACGGAGCCCCTGAGGGGACCTTTGCAAAAAAAAAATAATATGGACTTTTGCGTGCTCACACGTTACAATTTCCGGTTTGGTTATAGTGTCATTACTACAAATGTGGGAAAAGGGATGAGATGAGAGTGCGCTTGGAACATGCCTCCAGAGATTTGTCTTATTATAGGGAGTTTGCATTCGAGATTGTTTGTGGACTGTGCTTTACTGTAAGAAAAAAAGCATGAATATTACATAAATGAATATCAGGTCCCACGTCATGGATTACATAATCAATTGTTTCGTTTAAAGACATTTCAAGCTTTCTTCAGATGTATTTCTCATGTATGTGAGGCATACACTGAGTTTCGGTTAATTTATGATGAGATGCGCTCCAGTTCATGTGCAATGCAAGTGACCACGGCGCGCCGGCACCTCCATGATTATATTGTCTGCTATATATTTGGTTCTCATTTATTAAATACAGGCAATTGGTTGATGAAAAACTGATTAAAATTAAGATACAATTTATAAAAAACGAAATTCACTTTAAAGAAAGGATTTCTACACAACTGACCTACTGACCCTGACAAGATCTTCCAAGTCTTTGCTCAGGAAGGGGATCATGAGAACATCTGTTTGGAAAGTTTATTGAGATGGACATGAAGAAGTGCAGCTTTGGTACAGTTAGGTCTGTTCTGGCCTAGTGTCATACGGATGAAGATACAACAGAAAACACCAAACAACAACAACAACAACAACAACAACAACAAAACATATCATTTGAATGTTTACAAACTCTAGTTTTCATATTTGGTGTCTAATATTCAATACGATTTACATAGGAACAATAATGTAAAAATTTGCAACAAGAGTATTTTCAGAATCATAAGGCATGATCAGACCTTTATTTTGAAATAATGAACATGATCAATCATGAAAGATTGTTAGAAACCTCAGTTTGTTTTGATGTCAAGAGTTCAAAAAATAACATCCATTCTAATTTGAGAAAAAAGGGTTTTTAAATATAAAGAAAAACCATTCTCCATTTGTGACATGCCTGTGTTCTGTCTGCATGTCTTTTGAGTGTTAGTTAGAGGTTGACTTCATATCTAATACTGCCATACCACGTCTCAATCTACTTCATAAATTGTAAGAAGTTTATGGAAATATTTTGTTAAGATAACTCATACCATATCTGAAAAAGTCCTTATGTATTCACCGATAGAGCCTGAATTGGTACTGCGCTCAAACAAAATCTTACTAAAAGCTCACTTTTTGAGATATCAACAATATTTTGAACACAACTTGCTGTAAAATATATGTATTTTTGGCTTACCTTGAATTTGTCCAGAACTGGGAGCAAACGTTCCCTTTTCATACGTGGTCCAGGGCCGGACATGGAGGTCGAGTTGATTGTTTATTGTTGCTTTGCATGTTCCGAATCGGCAAGTGTGTGTATGGTGTTGTTTGCAGAACTGACTTCAGCCCAATGAGTACCAGCCTGTGAAACACCTGAACACCACGATCCAGTCCAACATCACCAGTCTGTGATCCAGCAGGAGTTATGTAGTGCAGACAGGAACGACTCCACTGAAGCCGTACTTTTCCGAATACCGACGTGGCGTCGGTGCTTTTCCGATTTTATATGGGACTTCACTGCTTTAATTCCCATCACCCCAAGTTTAAAGGGTTTTTGGCACATGTTGCAAGTCGCCTCAAACTCGTTTCTTGCACCAGCTAATCGTTCTCTATACCTCACATGATCTTGGAGCCAAATCGCACTGAACTTGCATTTACCCATTTCTTCTCCGGTCTTCCTTTCGCCAGCAGGAGACAGACGTAATACGCTGCCGACGGAAATACAGCGAACAAGCAAATCAACAAAGAAAGATACTAAAAATCATATAAAGCTAATTAGATAGTTTTAATTTGGTAAAGTATTAAGATATATCTAAGTCAAAGTGTCATCTAAAATTTAAGACCTCTAATAAATAAAAATAAGACTTTTTAAGACAACGCGGGAACCCTGTGACGCTTCCGCACCAGCGCACGGATTCCAGTTAACTCTTTCCACTGCAGTTTTTATTTATTTATTTATTTTAGAAAAGTTGCCAGCCACTGCTAGCATTATTGATAATTTTCACAATTTGATTATGTACTCTTTCAGAAGATGTGTAATAGCGCCCCCTGCCGTATAAGAGTGAAAACATGGACTGCTGGGAAATCCTGTCAATGGCGGCAAAGAGTTGAATATCTGGCTGATCAAAGCTTGAGCGAATACAGCAGCAAACCAAAAGCCTAAAGCTCGTGAACGGCTCAAACTGAAATTACTGCAGGAGAGATCGGTGTACAAGCGCAACAGATGTAATGAGAAATACAAACAGGTTATTCTTCTTGCCTTCAGATATTACACCGTTCCTTCTTAAACATCTGTTATATTTCACATTCAGATGTGGAAAACTGACGCCTCGTTCTGTTTATGTATGTATGTCTTTATTGTCTACCTAAATAGAAAATTATCTTTGGCTCACCAGCACATAAAATAATAATACAGGCATAGTAAGAAAAACAAGAACAAAAACAAAACAAACACACAGAACAGCTTCACATTACATAGATATAAAAATACAGTTCATGTCACTGTCATTTGGCTTATTGATCACTTGCGGAGTTGATGTATTTAACAGCGTTTGGAATAAAAGACCTCTTAAACACAGTTAATTCGCCAGAGGGATTCAATAGCGCTGGACTAAATTCAAGGGCTCAGACTGACTAAAGAGAGGGTGAGAACTCTAGAATAATCCTCAACGCCGCCTTTGCCCTTTCAGCATAAAAAGCTCTGAGGTCTGCCGACTATTTTACTGGCCATTGACACAATTCAGTTTAAGTGATCAGAGATGAAACCTTTGTACACTCTCTACAATAGATTTGTACACAAGTTATAAAATATGCTGACTAATTCCAAGGCCACTAGGTTGTCTAAGAAGAAATAAACGCGGCAAGCATTTTTTTTTTAAATTTACTCTGGATAATGAAGCTCACATGTGAGTCCAGAATTGAGCCATGCTATTTAAAATTCTCCACAATTTCAATTTATAGGCTGGATTATCATGTCTAGTTTTGTGCACATAATTATTTTGTCTTTGCAACATTCATTTCTAATTGGCTGAAGTGACACCAAGTTTCAAGGGCCTTAGTTAGAGTTAGTTTTGTCCAGTAGGCCAAGACCATATCATCAGCGTATTTAAATAGTCTGAAATGTTCCTCCTTAATCATAAACTCATTAGTAAACGAGAAAAGCACAGGGGAAAAAGCCTGTGCATAAAGTGAGCACTTCTGACAGGATCCCTCGAACACAGACCGTCTGCGGACGGCAAGAGTTTCTAATCCAGAGGACTAAACCTGTATTAACATCAAGATCAACTAGCCTTTTCATGAGAATGCGTGTCTTCACTGAAGTAACTGTATTAGGCAGGGTCAGTACAGCATCATCTGTTACTCTTATCATCAAACTGAAGTGGATCTGACCTCGAGGGCACAGCTGAAATTACATGATCAGCCAAAACTTGCTTCTTAGTTTTGCACAACATAGAAGTTATTGCAATAAGCCGGAAATCATTTAGCATAACCGCGCCTTGCTTTTTATGCCACAGGGATTTCCATAGTTTTGCAGTGTACATGTGTCCAGAAGAAACTGGAACAGCCTTGAAAAACTCCTTTTAATTGAGGAGTCTTGAAGACGATGGGCTTTAACCCATCAGGTCTTGTTTAACCTCAGTTTACCAAGGCTTGCGATAACCTCAGCTTTATTAATGACTATTGTTGTGAGGTTCTCCACATGCTGTAGAGCCTCAAGCTGTTATTATAATTACAAACAAATGCAGTAAGAGTAAAAATAGACAAACATTTGAATGAATAAATCCTTCCTGGAGCAAATATGCATGTAAACAACAGGAACAGGGTTTTAACAAACACTTCCTAGTGACAGAATCTGAAGAAGAACAAGGAGACTGCACATGATAGAGTCTATTTTAATCTGACATTGGGTGGAGATGAGTGTGAAGCTAACGAATGGATGAATAAAGATTCTATAAGAATCATAAAGAATCTGCATGCTTAAATACAGAAATGAAAATATGGCTGAAATGACAAACACACAAAGGTTTCACATGTACAATAAGATGATTTGAATGGAGAAAAACAAGTCTAAGTCAAGTCTGTTTGACTGTCATGTGTTTGTGTTAAGCGCAGATCTCCAGCGTCCCATCATGCATCTCTTGCTTGTGCTGCGTGTCTGTCTTGCACCTGTGGTCAGTGTGTGTGTCAGTGTGTGTGTCAGTGTGTGTGTCGAGACTGGAGTCCTCCTCTGTTGAGTTGAAGCCGGAGTCTCCACTGCCGTGCCGGCTGGGAACGCTGGTGTCCTGATCCTCAGGGATGGAGATCTGGATGTCCGGGACTGTGTCCGTCTCAGCGCTGATCATGTCCAGCTGATCCCACACAGAACCGGAGCATGGAGGAGGCAGAAGATGCGGCGTCTCCGAGTCCGACAACCAAAACTGAAGACACACAGAGAGAACATGTTTTATTCCAGAGCAAGACTAATACTCTCTCATTGGATGGTCTAACAGTCCTTCATTAGATGGTCTAACAGTCCTTCATTGGATGGGCTAACAGTCCTTCATTAGATGGGCTAACAGTCCTTCATTGGATGATCTAACAGTCCTTCATTAGATGGTCTAACAGTCCTTCATTAGATGGTCTAACAGTCCTTCATTAGATGGTCTAACAGTCCTTCATTAGATGGTCTAACAGTCCTTCATTGGATGGTCTAACAGTCCTTCATTGGATGGGCTAACAATCCTTCATTAGATGGTCTAACAGTCCTTCATTAGATGGTCTAACAGTCCTTCATTAGATGGTCTAACAGTCCTTCATTAGATGGTCTAACAGTCCTTCATTAGATGGTCTAACAGTCCTTCATTAGATGGTCTAACAGTCCTTCATTAGATGGTCTAACAGTCCTTCATTAGATGGTCTAACAGTCCTTCATTAGATGGTCTAACAGTCCTTCATTGGATGGTCTAACAGTCCTTCATTGGATGGGCTAACAATCCTTCATTAGATGGTCTAACAGTCCTTCATTAGATGGTCTAACAGTCCTTCATTAGATGGTCTAACAGTCCTTCATTAGATGGTCTAACAGTCCTTCATTGGATGGTCTAACAGTCCTTCATTGGATGGGCTAACAATCCTTCATTGGATGGTCTAACAGTCCTTCATTAGATGGTCTAACAGTCCTTCATTAGATGGTCTAACAGTCCTTCATTAGATGGTCTAACAGTCCTTCATTAGATGGTCTAACAGTCCTTCATTAGATGGGCTAACAGTCCTTCATTAGATGGGCTAACAGTCCTTCATTAGATGGTCTAACAGTCCTTCATTGGATGGTCTAACAGTCCTTCATTGGATGGGCTAACAGTCCTTCATTAGATGGGCTAACAGTCCTTCATTAGATGGTCTAACAGTCCTTCATTGGATGGTCTAACAGTCCTTCATTGGATGGTCTAACAGTCCTTCATTAGATGGGCTAACAGTCCTTCATTAGATGGGCTAACAGTCCTTCATTAGATGGGCTAACAGTCCTTCATTAGATGGTCTAACAGTCCTTCATTGGATGGGCTAACAGTCCTTCATTGAATGGTCTAACAGTCCTTCATTAGATGGTCTAACAGTCCTTCATTGGATGGTCTAACAGTCCTTCATTAGATAGTCTAACAGTCCTTCATTGGATGGTCTAACAGTCCTTCATTAGATGGTCTAACAGTCCTTCATTGGATGGTCTAACAGTCCTTCATTAGATAGTCTAACAGTCCTTCATTGGATGGTCTAACAGTCCTTCATTAGATGGTCTAACAGTCCTTCATTGAATGGTCTAACAGTCCTTCATTGAATGGTCTAACAGTCCTTCATTGGATGGTCTAACAGTCCTTCATTGGATGGTCTAACAGTCCTTCATTGGATGGGCTAACAGTCCTTCATTGGATGGGCTAACAGTCCTTCATTGGATGGTCTAACAGTCCTTCATTGGATGGTCTAACAGTCCTTCATTAGTTGATCTAACAGTCCTTCATTAGATGGTCTAACAGTCCTTCATTAGATGGTCTAACAGTCCTTCATTAGATGGTCTAACAGTCCTTCATTAGATGGTCTAACAGTCCTTCATTGGATGGTCTAACAGTCCTTCATTGGATGGTCTAACAGTCCTTCATTAGATGGTCTAACAGTCCTTCATTAGATGGTCTAACAGTCCTTCATTGGATGGTCTAACAGTCCTTCATTGGATGGTCTAACAGTCCTTCATTAGATGGTCTAACAGTCCTTCATTGGATGGTCTAACAGTCCTTCATTAGTTGATCTAACAGTCCTTCATTAGATGGTCTAACAGTCCTTCATTAGATGGTCTAACAGTCCTTCATTAGATGGGCTAACAGTAAGAAGTCCACTGCTTTAATCTACCCTGCTGGTAATGACTGCATGAATGCTCTTCTCCAGGTCTTGCTCAGACACATAAGATCTGATTCCTGCTGTTTGAGTTGGTAGAATTCAGGATCACTGACTTCATGATAAGTTTTTAGACCCTGGTTCACCTTTATCCTTCTGAAATCATTCTAATATGATGATTTGATGCTCAAGAAATATTTATGATTACTATCATTGTTGAAAACAGTTAATATTTTTATGGAAACTGTGATGCCTTTTATTCTTCGGGATTCTTTGAATAGAAAGTTGAAAAGAACAGCTTTTATTTGAATGAGAATCTTTTGTTTTTTTTGATCAATTGAATGCTTCAGATATGTCTGGTTTCTGCACGGCGTGAGGGAACTGGAAGTGGTTAAGCACCTGCTCGACTGGAAACACAACATCTGCAGCTGCAGGCGACCGGTGAGAGACAGCTCGCGTCACACAGCTTTGCTCTCGCATTTAGATCAGACCACCAAACCACATGCCATCACAAACCAAATGACACGCTAACTACAAAGCTTTCATAATCGTTCTAATTCTAAGAGAACAGTGAGTCCCCAGCACAACTGTAACAGTAACAGCACAGAGAATCACTGTCAGAACAGTTTTTTCCAGCCGATGAACGATAACATCACTGACAGTCAGAATCTATCCTTCTTCAAAGCATTTAAACAGCAGAAGACAAAACTGCAGCACACTTATAATAAACAATGTGATCATCCGCCAATGTGGATGCTAATATAGTTATCGATATCATTCTTGGTGTGAACGGGCCTTTAGCCGGGTGTGAGAGCTGAGCGAGTTTCTAATGGTTACTCTTAGGGGTCTGAATTCATTGCTAACAATTCAGAAGTTTTATCATCCTGTTTTCATTTAGAAGGCTGTAGTGTGGATAACAAATTTTAATTTCCAGGCTGTAAAGTTACAGAACTCATTCACTGATGAAGAAAGCACAGCCTCAACTCTTCGGAATCTCAGGACCTTCAATCACAACGATATCAGAAGCATCCTAACACCACAGCTAACACAGCCTGGTTAGGGAACCGACCTACCTTCCCTTCAGGACATAAATACTGAGTGATGCTGAGAAAAGGCTTGGCTAAGCGTGTTTGGGAAAAGGTGCTGTAGTATTAAAGCAGGCTCAGAGATAACTTTCCTTAGGACATCTGAGTATGAAACAGCACAGTCTGTGTTCTGGATCTGTGTGTGTACACAGCTGTTATATTGTGTAGCTCTTTGTTTCTGCAAAAAATTAATACATAATAATAACTAACTATTTGTATTGATTTGATTTGTATTACCTTCGAACTGTACATTTCTGGCATATGGACGTTACTTGGACACAAAGTAAAATAACTAAATTGCAATGTAAAAACATGCATATGTATTGTGAAAAGCGCTACACAAATAAATGTCAGTTGAAAATGGAATACTTCACCACTGTCTGTCATCAACTATGTTTTAGAATCGGTGCAAGACACTGTTAATTAGGACAACAGCACACAACTGGATTTGATTAATCAAATCTACTCATCTCCACAGATTCTGATAACCAAATGCATAGATCAAGGGCCTCTCTTAAAATACCAAATAATCAAATCAAGTGTGTGAGGGGTGTTGATACAGGAAAAGCAATGACATACAGATGAGCCCTATATATGTCCCATATAGACGACCCATAAAGACAACCCCTACAGACAACCCATTAAGATGTCCTGCATAGACAACCCCTATATCTGGCCCCTATGCATGTCCCACATAGACGACCCCCTATAGATTTCCCCTATAGATTTCCCCTATAGATGTCACATACAGATGACCCAAATAGACAACCCATAAAGATGTCCCGTATAGACAATCCCTAAAGATGGCCCACATAGACAACCCCTATAGATGGCCCATATAGACGACCCATAAAGATGTCCCGTATAGACAATCCCTAAAGATGGCCCACATAGACAACCCCTATAGATGGCCCATATAGACAACCCCTATAGATGGCCCATATAGACGACCCATAAAGATGTCCCGTATAGACAATCCCTGTAGATGGCCCATATAGACAACCCCATAGAAGAATTTTACTAGCCAGGTACAATATCAAATCAAATGATCTGTTTTTACGAAAATCATCAAAATCTCAGAAAGTTTAAAGCTATTGAGCTACCAGTAATTATTATGTTACTGCCATAAAAATTGGCATGCTGTATTTTCTTATATAAAGGAACAATTTGAAGGGTTAAGAGCATGACAATTGGATACTTTAAAAATAAGGACCACCCTAATAGACAACCCCTATAGATGGCCTGTATAGACAATCCCTATAGATGGCCGATATAGACAACCCCTATAGATGGCCTGTACAGACCAGTGGTTCTCAACTCCAGTCCTCGGGACCCGCTGCTCTGCACATTTTGTATGTCTCCCTTATTTAACACACCTGAACCAGATCATCAGCTCGTTAGGAGAGACTCCATGAACTGATTTGAGTGTGTCAGATAAGAGAGACATACAAAATGTGCAGAGCAGCGGGTCCCGAGGACTGGAGTTGAGAACCACTGGTATAGACAACCCCTATAGATGGCCGATATAGACAACCCCTTTAGATGGCCGATATAGACAACCCCTATAGATGGCCCATATAGACAATCCCTATAGATGGCCGATATAGACAATCCCTATAGATGGCCCATATAGACAATCCCTATAGATGGCCCATATAGACAATCCCTATAGATGGCCCATATAGACAACCCCTTTAGATGGCCGATATAGACAACCCCTATAGATGGCCCATATAGACAATCCCTATAGATGGCCAATATAGACAATCCCTATAGATGGCCCATATAGACAATCCCTATAGATGGCCCATATAGACAATCCCTATAGATGGCCGATATAGACAATCCCTATAGATGGCCCATATAGACAATCCCTATAGATGGCCCATATAGACAACCCCTATAGATGGCCCATATAGACAACCCCTATAGATGGCCGATATAGACAACCCCTTTAGATGGCCGATATAGACAACCCCTATAGATGGCCGATATAGACAACCCCTATAGATGGCCCATATAGACAATCCCTATAGATGGCCCATATAGACAACCCCTATAGATGGCCGATATAGACAACCCCTTTAGATGGCCGATATAGACAACCCCTATAGATGACCCATTTAGATGGCCCCCAAAAGATGTCCCATATAGACGACCCTTAGGCTACATCTCTCGCATAACTCTCGTATTATGTATTTTTTGTCATACTGACAAGTTAGAACAGGTAGTAAAAATGTGCTCAATTTAATTATGATTCAACAGAAATGCTTCTCTGCAAACACTGTCTTTTGTCTTAATTCCTGGAGAAATCTGATGTATTTTGACAAACAGTTAATCAATGCATAACAACTAACTGACACATCTTTATTCAAAGGTCATTGAAACCTTGTGATATCATAGCATGTAACAAAGAGTATAAATGTTTTTACCTCCTGAATGTGAGGCGGGAGTTGAACATTTGGGTAGAAGATGCTCTTGAAGGACTTAAACACCTTGTAAAAGCTAAACCACACCAGCAGCCCCAGCAGGAACCACACCCCCAGCGACAACAGGAAGTACAGAAATATCTGCCAGTACGGAATCAGTCCTGAAATCACACACAGCATTCAGTCTCTACACGTCTCACACTCATTCATCTGGGCTGGACTAGCCATGACATCTGAAGCATAGATTCTGCCTTATGATCCATAAATGGTAGGTTATAAATATCATAGATATTGCTGAATAACCATATGAATGATGTAGCTTAAGAGAATTACATTTATTAAATGAATCATGTTTCTCAGAATGGCAGCCTTTACTAGGTAAAGGTGCAGTGAGGGGTAAGTTGTGTCACTGGAGCACCATATTTAGTTTTCACTTCTATGGCTGTATGTTTAAGAAACATTTGAGTGTGGGTTGTTCATTAACCTTTTATTGAACCATGAGGTTAACATGACACGTGACTCATAAATGAAAACTGTTATCAGACATGAAGAGTTATTAACAACCATATATGACTCTTGTTGATTTCACTGGAAAGCAAACTGAACTCAGCGTGTACGTGTGAGTGAGTGAGTGAGTGAGTGAGTGAGTGAGTGAGTGAGTGAGTGAGTGAGTGAGTGAGTGTGTGTGTGTGTGTGTGTGTGAGAGATGGATCTGCTGACCTTCAGTGCGTGTGCAGTGTTTGTCACTGAAGACACTTGTCTTGTTGTAGAAGTCATAGCGACTCTGAACTCTGACACAGTACCCCGTCCATCGGTCCAGCTTAGGCAGCGTCACCACATTATTCTGCGTCTTCAAGACTTCAGCCTTCTGCACAGGCACAAGAGGAGAGGGAATGGGTTAGCTATAGCGGGAATGCTATACTTCACTCAGCAGTACCATTATTATCCTTTTTAATATTATTATTGTTGGTGGATTAATGGTCCAAAAATCCAGTGACATCCACATATTCAGACTTCTGGACCTCAGTGTTTGTGGAAATAGTTTTAAAGTACTTTAAGAGAGAAGAATCTGGATACAGATTAGAAACAAACATCTTTCTAAAGGACGTGGTCATCATGCTCTTAAAAGCACTTCTGTATTCCTTCAGTCTCAGACATGATGTTGACATCAGAGATGTCAGACTCTACTAGTCCACATTAGATGCCACTTTCGGACACTATCGGTGCATCCCAATTCGCTTACTATACATCCTAAATAGTACTTGAAAATAGAATAAGTACGTCCCAAATCGTAGCATGTTGAAATGAGTATTCCCAAGATACACGGATGGTCTACTATTTCTGGTCAGAATCCAAAGTGCAGATTGATGCACACTTTAACGGCTAATATCACCAACAACCAATAGCGCGCAGGACGAGGATTCGATTAGAACTACAAACACGAGTGAAAAGTGTTTAAAAAAAATCTACAGACATGAAGGACACGGGAGTCCGGCGGTTAAGCAGAGAGGTTTAGATAAAGCGGTTTGAGTGATTAATTATCAGTATCTAACCTGACAAAAATGTATTTATTCAGTGTTGTCCACATTATATTTCATCTGCAGCAGCATTGTGAACTTTTGTAAAGATATGTTTAGCCATTAACTTTTAAATGCATCATTATATTCAAATTGCAAACACATGAGAGTCTCCGTATGAAAGACCCATGACTAGCAGATCAACATGCTGCAACATTTCTCTCCGAAATGGTAGGAAATTAAATTTAGATTGAATGGATGATTTTAACTGTGGCAAGATGATTGACTGGGCAGTTTATGGTGACAGGATCCACATAACAAAGCTGTCCGTTAAAGATGAAGAAGTTTGTCCAATAGATTGACTACTCTTTTGCAACACACTCAAAAGTATGTACCTTTTCTTCACAAAAAGAGTACATACTTTTAGGGTGTAGTATAGTAGGCAAATTGGGACGCAGCAGAACTGTCCTGCAGAGTTCAGCTCCAACCCTGCTCAAACACACCTGCACCAGTTAATCAAGATCTTCAGGACCACTAGAGAACCCCAGGCAGGTGTGTTTGATCAGGGCTGATCACTGCAGGGCCACTAGAGAACCCCAGGCAGGTGTGTTTGATCAGGGCTGATCACTGCAGGGCCACTAGAGAACCCCAGGCAGGTGTGTTTGATCAGGGCTGATCACTGCAGGGCCACTAGAGAACCCCAGGCAGGTGTGTTTGATCAGGGCTGATCTCTGCAGGACCACTAGAGAACCCCAGGCAGGTGTGTTTGATCAGGGCTGATCTCTGCAGGACCACTAGAGAACCCCAGGCAGGTGTGTTTGATGAGGGCTGATCTCTGCAGGACCACTAGAGAACCCCAGGCAGGTGTGTTTGATCAGGGCTGATCTCTGCAGGACCACTAGAGAACCCCAGGCAGGTGTGTTTGATCAAGGCTGATCTCTGCAGGACCACTAGAGAACCCCAGGCCGGTGTGTTTGATGAGGGCTGATCTCTGCAGGACCACTAGAGAACCCCAGGCAGGTGTGTTTGATCAGGGCTGATCACTGCAGGACCACTAGAGAACCCCAGGCAGGTGTGTTTGATCAGGGCTGATCTCTGCAGGACCACTAGAGAACCCCAGGCAGGTGTGTTTGATCAGGGCTGATCTCTGCAGGACCACTAGAGAACCCCAGGCAGGTGTGTTTGATGAGGGCTGATCTCTACAGGGCCACTAGAGAACCCCAGGCCGGTGTGTTTGATGAGGGCTGATCTCTGCAGGACCACTAGAGAACCCCAGGCAGGTGTGTTTGATCAGGGCTGATCACTGCAGGACCACTAGAGAACCCCAGGCAGGTGTGTTTGATCAGGGCTGATCACTGCAGGACCACTAGAGAACCCCAGGCAGGTGTGTTTGATCAGGGCTGATCACTGCAGGGCCACTAGAGCAGTGGTTCCCAAACCTGTCCTGCCGGCACCCCAACACTGCATATTTTCTTTGTCTCCCTAATCAAACACACCTGATTCAACTCATCAGCTCATTATCACATGGGTTAATGAGCTGATGAGTTGAATCAGGTGTGTTTGATCAGGGCTGATCACTGCAGGACCACTAGAGAACCCCAGGCCGGTGTGTTTGATCAGGGCTGATCTCTGCAGGACCACTAGAGAACCCCAGGCAGGTGTGTTTGATCAGGGCTGATCTCTGCAGAACCACTAGAGAACCCCAGGCAGGTGTGTTTGATCAGGGCCGATCACTGCAGGGCCACTAGAGAACCCCAGGCAGGTGTGTTTAATCAGGGCTGATCTCTGCAGGGCCACTAGAGAACCCCAGGCAGGTGTGTTTGATCAGAGCTGATCTCTGCAGGACCACTAGAGAACCCCAGGCAGGTGTGTTTGATGAGGGCTGATCTCTGCAGGACCACTAGAGAACCCCAGGCAGGTGTGTTTGATCAGGGCTGATCTCTGCAGGACCACTAGAGAACCCCAGGCAGGTGTGTTTGATCAGGGCTGATCTCTGCAGGGCCACTAGAGAACCCCAGGCAGGTGTGTTTGATCAGGGCTGATCTCTGCAGGGCCACTAGAGAACCCCAGGCAGGTGTGTTTGATGAGGGCTGATCTCTGCAGGACCACTAGAGAACCCCAGGCAGGTGTGTTTGATCAGGGCTGATCTCTGCAGGACCACTAGAGAACCCCAGGCAGGTGTGTTTGATCAGGGCCGATCACTGCAGGGCCACTAGAGAACCCCAGGCAGGTGTGTTTAATCAGGGCTGATCTCTGCAGGGCCACTAGAGAACCCCAGGCAGGTGTGTTTGATCAGAGCTGATCTCTGCAGGACCACTAGAGAACCCCAGGCAGGTGTGTTTGATGAGGGCTGATCTCTGCAGGACCACTAGAGAACCCCAGGCAGGTGTGTTTGATCAGGGCTGATCTCTGCAGGACCACTAGAGAACCCCAGGCAGGTGTGTTTGATCAGGGCTGATCTCTGCAGGGCCACTAGAGAACCCCAGGCAGGTGTGTTTGATCAGGGCTGATCTCTGCAGGGCCACTAGAGAACCCCAGGCAGGTGTGTTTGATGAGGGCTGATCTCTGCAGGACCACTAGAGAACCCCAGGCAGGTGTGTTTGATCAAGGCTGATCTCTGCAGGACCACTAGAGAACCCCAGGCCGGTGTGTTTGATGAGGGCTGATCTCTGCAGGACCACTAGAGAACCCCAGGCAGGTGTGTTTGATCAGGGCTGATCACTGCAGGACCACTAGAGAACCCCAGGCAGGTGTGTTTGATCAGGGCTGATCACTGCAGGACCACTAGAGAACCCCAGGCAGGTGTGTTTGATCAGGGCTGATCACTGCAGGGCCACTAGAGCAGTGGTTCCCAAACCTGTCCTGCCGGCACCCCAACACTGCATATTTTCTTTGTCTCCCTAATCAAACACACCTGATTCAACTCATCAGCTCATTATCACATGGGTTAATGAGCTGATGAGTTGAATCAGGTGTGTTTGATCAGGGCTGATCACTGCAGGACCACTAGAGAACCCCAGGCCGGTGTGTTTGATCAGGGCTGATCTCTGCAGGACCACTAGAGAACCCCAGGCAGGTGTGTTTGATCAGGGCTGATCTCTGCAGAACCACTAGAGAACCCCAGGCAGGTGTGTTTGATCAGGGCCGATCACTGCAGGGCCACTAGAGAACCCCAGGCAGGTGTGTTTAATCAGGGCTGATCTCTGCAGGGCCACTAGAGAACCCCAGGCAGGTGTGTTTGATCAGAGCTGATCTCTGCAGGACCACTAGAGAACCCCAGGCAGGTGTGTTTGATGAGGGCTGATCTCTGCAGGACCACTAGAGAACCCCAGGCAGGTGTGTTTGATCAGGGCTGATCTCTGCAGGACCACTAGAGAACCCCAGGCAGGTGTGTTTGATCAGGGCTGATCTCTGCAGGGCCACTAGAGAACCCCAGGCAGGTGTGTTTGATCAGGGCTGATCTCTGCAGGGCCACTAGAGAACCCCAGGCAGGTGTGTTTGATGAGGGCTGATCTCTGCAGGACCACTAGAGAACCCCAGGCAGGTGTGTTTGATCAGGGCTGATCTCTGCAGGACCACTAGAGAACCCCAGGCAGGTGTGTTTGATGAGGGCTGATCTCTGCAGGACCACTAGAGAACCCCAGGCAGGTGTGTTTGATCAGGGCTGATCTCTGCAGGACCACTAGAGAACCCCAGGCAGGTGTGTTTGATCAGGGCTGATCACTGCAGGACCACTAGAGAACCCCAGGCAGGTGTGTTTGATGAGGGCTGATCTCTGCAGGACCACTAGAGAACCCCAGAGAACACCACTGCAGGACCACTAGAGAACCCCAGGCAGGTGTGTTTGATCAGGGCTGATCTCTGCAGGGCCACTAGAGAACCCCAGGCAGGTGTGTTTGATGAGGGCTGATCTCTGCAGGGCCACTAGAGAACCCCAGGCAGGTGTGTTTGATCAGAGCTGATCTCTGCAGGACCACTAGAGAACCCCAGGCAGGTGTGTTTGATGAGGGCTGATCTCTGCAGGACCACTAGAGAACCCCAGGCAGGTGTGTTTGATCAGGGCTGATCTCTGCAGGACCACTAGAGAACCCCAGGCAGGTGTGTTTGATCAGGGCTGATCACTGCAGGACCACTAGAGAACCCCAGGCAGGTGTGTTTGATGAGGGCTGATCTCTGCAGGACCACTAGAGAACCCCAGGCAGGTGTGTTTGATCAGGGCTGATCTCTGCAGGGCCACTAGAGAACCCCAGGCAGGTGTGTTTGATCTAGGCTGATCTCTGCAGGACCACTAGAGAACCCCAGGCAGGTGTGTTTGATGAGGGCTGATCTCTGCAGGACCACTAGAGAACCCCAGGCAGGTGTGTTTGATCAGGGCTGATCTCTACAGGACCACTAGAGAACCCCAGGCAGGTGTGTTTGATCAGGGCCGATCACTGCAGGGCCACTAGAGAACCCCAGGCAGGTGTGTTTAATCAGGGCTGATCTCTGCAGGGCCACTAGAGAACCCCAGGCAGGTGTGTTTGATCAGAGCTGATCTCTGCAGGACCACTAGAGAACCCCAGGCAGGTGTGTTTGATGAGGGCTGATCTCTGCAGGACCACTAGAGAACCCCAGGCAGGTGTGTTTGATCAGGGCTGATCTCTGCAGGACCACTAGAGAACCCCAGGCAGGTGTGTTTGATCAGGGCTGATCTCTGCAGGGCCACTAGAGAACCCCAGGCAGGTGTGTTTGATCAGGGCTGATCTCTGCAGGGCCACTAGAGAACCCCAGGCAGGTGTGTTTGATGAGGGCTGATCACTGCAGGACCACTAGAGAACCCCAGGCAGGTGTGTTTGATCAGGGCTGATCTCTACAGGACCACTAGAGAACCCCAGGCAGGTGTGTTTGATCAGGGCTGATCTCTACAGGACCACTAGAGAACCCCAGGCAGGTGTGTTTGATCAGGGCTGATCTCTGCAGAACCACTAGAGAACCCCAGGCAGGTGTGTTTGATCAGGGCTGATCTCTGCAGGACCACTAGAGAACCCCAGGCAGGTGTGTTTGATCAGGGCTGATCTCTGCAGAACCACTAGAGAACCCCAGGCAGGTGTGTTTGATCAGGGTTGATCTCTGCAGGACCACTAGAGAACCCCAGGCAGGTGTGTTTGATCAGGGCTGATCTCTGCAGGACCACTAGAGAACCCCAGGCAGGTGTGTTTGATCAGGGCTGATCTCTGCAGGACCACTAGAGAACCCCAGGAAGGTGTGTTTGATCAAGGATGATCTCTGCAGGACCACTAGAGAACCCCAGGCCAGTGTGTTTGATCACCTGCAGGACAGGGGCCCTCGAGGGCCAGAGTTGAGGACCGCTGATCTATGCAGTGCAACTGCTGGTCATTAGCGCACAGATACCTGATAGCCTTCAGGCTGCTTCCAGTAGTGGATGAGGTACTGCATGTCGTGGACCAGCGTCTTCATGGACTCGTTGGTGCAGCTCAGAGGGTCAGCGATGACGATCTCCAGATCTCCTTTAACAGAGGTCAGCTTCACACTGGACGGAGGACCTAGATCAGCTACAGAGGAGAGGGACAGAGCTGTGGTCACACCGCAGAATCAAGAGCCGAGGCCAGATTACAACAGACCAGTTTAATCACCCTCTTTATCTGGGCAGAAGGTGATGTTGGTCCAGTTGGAGAACTGCTGTGCTGTGTTGGCCCGCACACGCAGGAGATATATGCCCCAGTAACTCAGTCCAGCATCAGTGAAATCACAGCGCTGCTCCAGAACATCCACGCACACGGTCCTCCATTTCTGCTTGTGAGTCGGCTTACGGGAATAAACTGCCCTGTTGGAGAAAAGACCACATGAGTGACTCGATTCATCATGTGAAGTACAGCACTCACTGACCCTGGACAGAGGGTTTCTACATGATGTCTGAGGGAAACTTCTGTGTATGTCTGTATTCTTCTATATATTTACTTACAATATACAGTATAATGCTTTAGAATTCATTATCATTGGCTGGATGACGTCTGTTCCCATGAACTTTTGCCTATGCTTTGCATACATTTGGCGAAACATTTGTAAGTCTGAAGAGGACTGGCTTCATGGATTGAGTGTCTGTAGGCGATGAAGATTATGAGCTTCAATAAAGCCCAAGCACAATTCAGCACATTTCTCACTTAATTCTTACTATTATAATGCAATTCTATATTACACATCAAGGTAGTATTTGTTGTACTGCCTTTAAGCAGATATTAATTTCAGCGTTACAGAAATAAGTCACATCGAGAAGAGCAAGAATAAAACAAAACATCTGGACAGATTACGATAATGAGAAATTTGGAGGAAAATAACGTCAATATATTAAAATATTTTTATACTACAGGACATGAACCTCAAATCTCTCATAAGAATCTATTATGACCTGTCCAGCCTGTGTAATTATTTTTCAATTTGTTATCTGTAATTAGAAGATTGGCTCAATAATCTAAATAAACATGATGTTATGGATGAAAGCAGAGATATAGTGTTCTTACGAGAGATACTGTGCAGTAAAGGTGATCGTCCCGTTGATGGCGCTCTGCTGATCGTCAGCCCAGTCCCAGCGCAGAACATACTGTGTGTTGAGACTCTGAACAGAGAGATTCTGAGGAGGGCTCAAATCTGCAAGAGCTGGGAGACACACACACACACACACACACACACACACAATCAAACACGTTTAGTTAAGGTCGCATACAGGTTTTCCCACGTCACATAGTACTTTTACAGTGTGAAAGTATAACGCTAACACCTGATGTATTTGTTACATCATAAAAATGGCATCTACGCTAATGTTACTCTTTCTGTTTATATCCCGAGGTTTACATAAATCAGCCGGATCCGGGCCGTATCCAGATCAGATGGAGGACCTGTGCCTAGACACGACCACAACGCATGATGTAGTCAGCCGGATCCGGTCCGTAGCCAGATCAGATGGAGGACCTGTGCCTAGACACGACCACAACGCATGATGTAGTCAGACGGATCCGGGCCGTACCCAGATCAGATGGTGGACCTGCGCCTAGACACGAGCACAACACATGATGTAGTCAGCCGGATCCAGATCAGATGGAGGACCTGCGCCTAGACACGACCACAACGCATGATGTAGTCAGCCGGATCCGGTCCGTATCCAGATCAGATGGAGGACCTGCACCTAGACACGCCCACAACGCATGATGTAGTCAGCCGGATCCGAGCCGTACCCAGATCAGATGGTGGACCTGCACCTAGACACGCCCACAACGCATGATGTAGTCAGCCGGATCCGAGCCGGATCCAGATCAGATGGAGGACCTGCGCCTAGACACGACCACAACGCATGATGTAGTCAGCCGGATCCGGGCCGTACCCAGATCAGATGGAGGACCTGCGCCTAGACACGACCACAACACATGATGTAGTCAGCCGGATCCGGGCCGTATCCAGATCAGATGGAGGACCTGTGCCTAGACACGACCACAACGCATGATGTAGTCAGCCGGATCCGGGCCGTACCCAGATCAGATGGTGGACCTGCGCCTAGACACGAGCACAACGCATGATGTAGTCAGCCGGATCCGAGCCGGATCCAGATCAGATGGAGGACCTGCGCCTAGACACGACCACAACGCATGATGTAGTCAGCCAGATCCAGTCCGTATCCAGATCAGATGGAGGACCTGTGCCTAGACACGACCACAACGCATGATGTAGTCAGCCGGATCCGGGCCGTACCCAGATCAGATGGTGGACCTGCGCCTAGACACGAGCACAACGCATGATGTAGTCAGCCGGATCCGAGCCGGATCCAGATCAGATGGAGGACCTGAGCCTAGACACGACCACAACGCATGATGTAGTCAGCCGGATCCAGGCCGTATCCAGATCAGATGGTGGACCTGCGCCTAGACACGACCACAACGCATGATGTATTCAGCCGGATCCGGGCCGTATCCAGATCAGATGGAGGACCTGCGCCTAGACACGACCACAACACATGATGTAGTCAGCCGGATCCAGCCCGTATCCGGCCCGTATCCAGATCAGATGGTGGACCTGCACCTAGACACGACCACAATACATGATGTAGTCAGCCGGATCCAGCCCGTATCCGGCCCGTATCCAGATCAGATGGTGGACCTGCACCTAGACACGACCACAACTCATGATGTAGTCAGCCGGATCCGGGCCGTATCCAGATCAGATGGAGGACCTGCACCTAGACACGCCCACAATGCATGATGTAGTCAGCTGGATCCAGGCCGTAACCAGATCAGATGGAGGACCTGCACCTAGACACGCCCACAACGCATGATGTAGTCAGCTGGATCCGGGCCGTATCCAGATCAGATGGAGGACCTGCACCTAGACACGCCCATAACGCATGATGTAGTCAGCTGGATCCAGGCCGTAACCAGATCAGATGGAGGACCTGCACCTAGACACGACCACAACACATGATGTAGTCAGCCGGATCCGGGCCGTATCCAGATCAGATGGAGGACCTGCGCCTAGACACAACCACAACGCATGATGTAGTCAGCTGGATCCAGGCCGTAACCAGATCAGATGGAGGACCTGCACCTAGACACGACCACAACACATGATGTAGTCAGCCGGATCCGGGCCGTATCGAGATCAGATGGAGGACCTGCGCCTAGACACAACCACAACACATGATGTAGTCAGCCGGATCCGGGCCGTATCCAGATCAGATGGAGGACCTGCGCCTAGACACGACCACAACTCATGATGTAGTCAGCCGGATCCGGGCCGTATCCAGATCAGATGGAGGACCTGCACCTAGACACGACCACAACACATGATGTAGTCAGCCGGATCCGGGCCGTATCCAGATCAGATGGAGGACCTGCGCCTAGACACGACCACAACTCATGATGTAGTCAGCCGGATCCGGGCCGTATCCAGATCAGATGGAGGACCTGCGCCTAGACACGACCACAACTCATGATGTAGTCAGCCGGATCCGGGCCGTATCCAGATCAGATGGAGGACCTGCACCTAGACACGACCACAACACATGCCTGAAGTGTCAGCGGAGATACTAGACTCTCTCCTGTGAAGGCCTCATCGTAACAACAGCCATCGGCACTGATCCTCAACAAACTCGTCTCCATACCGGCGTGACTCCGATCTTCAACCAGATGGAACTGGATATGATCCAATCTGACTTCTGACCTGTAATGCTGCCTGAAGCATAATCACACACTGTTCGTTCATTGGAGACAGAGGAGAACTGAGCAACTGAGTCTGGGTTCTCCCTTGGTTTTTTTTTTTCATTCTGCCCTGATGGCGCACACACACACACAGTCAGTGCTGTGAAGAGCTCAAACATAAACATACACACACGCACACACACACACTCAGAGTCAGTGCTGTGAAGAGCTCAAACACACACACACACACAGTCAGTGCTGTGAAGAGCTCAAACACATACTCCTAAAATGATTAATATTTAGCCGATTCTGCCAGGTGTGTGTAAACTGTGTTTTTCTGCATCGTAGATTCTCATGAGATGAAATGAGAATCTGACAGTGGCCAGCATACAGTGGCCAGCATATCCTCTGAAACACAGCAATCCACTACAGAAGGAGTGCAGAGTTCACTCATAAAGCCAGATAGATCTTTAGTGTGTTCTTTATGTTGGGCTCATCAGTTGCTCAGAAACACTGATGGACACAGACACACAGATCTGCCTGTAATCTCAGTGTCACACAGCGAAGAGTTTTTACTTTTATGAACTTCCCATTTACACCATTATTTATTCATTCAGAACGCGCACGAAAGCAAGAGGCGGGACTTATCGCGTGAACATCCAATCATAGCGCAGTGCCTCCGATCATGTGACTTTCCCCCATTCCTTCTCAATTACCCACAATGCACTCAGTGGAAAGAGTGGAAAGCTGGTGTCACTGTACAGGCACTTAGAAAAGCCAATGTCATATTTCTTAGTGTTTGCCTAATTTTTGAGGAGGCACTGCCTCTCTGTCTCCTCAGATGAACATCTAGAAACATTCTACACGATCTTGCTTCTTAGACTCGTTCCCGAGTTTATCCGTAATGGGTTTATCTTGTAATGGGAAGGATTGGATGGAATGTGTGAGAAGAGGTGGAGGAAAGAGAGGCGCCAGGGCGGGTCTAGGGGTGGAGCCATATGGGGCGGAGCAAGGGCGGGTCTAGGGGGTAGAGCCAGAGGCGGGTCTAGGGGTGGAGCCAGAGGTGGGTCTAGGGGTGGAGCCAGAGGCGGGTCTAGGGGCGGAGCCAGAGGTGGGTCTAGGGGTGGAGCCATATGGGGTGGAGCCATGGTGGATCTAGGGGTGGAGCCAGAGGCAGTCTAGGGGCAGAGCCTGAGGCGGGTCTAGGGGGTGGAGCCAGAGGTGGGTCTAGGGGCGGCGCCAGGGCGGGTCTAGGGGTGGAGCCATATGGGGTGGAGCAAGGGCAGGTCTAGAGGGTAGAGCCAGAGGCGGGTCTAGGGGCGGAGCCAGAGGTGGGTCTAGGGGTGGAGCCATATGGGGTGGAGCAAGGGCGGGTCTAGGGGCGGAGCCAGAGGTGGGTCTAGGGGTGGAGCTATAGGTGGGTCTAGGGGTGGAGCCATATGGGGTGGAGCCAGAGGCGGGTCTAGGGGCGAAGCCAGAGGTGGGTCTAGGGGTGGAGCCATATGGGGTGGAGCCATGGTGGATCTAGGGGTGGAGCCAGGGCTGGTCTAGGGGTGGAGCCATATGGGGCGGAGCAAGGGCGGGTCTAGTGGGTAGAGCCAGAGGTGGGTCTAGGGGTGGAGCCAGAGGTGGTCTAGGGGTGGAGCCAGAAGAAGTCTAGGGGCGGAGCCTGAGGCGGGTCTAGGAGGTGGAGCCAGGGCGGGTCTAGGGGTGGAGCCATATGGGGTGGACCAAGGGCGGGTCTAGGGGTGGAGCCAGCAGCGGGTCTAGGAGCGGAGCCAGAGGTGGGTCTAAGGGTGGAGCCATATGGGGTGGAGCCAGAGCGGGTCTAGGGGTGGAGCCATATAGGGGTGAAGCCAGGGCGGGTGTGGGGTGGAGCCATAAGGCTTGTTCGACTTGAACCGGCGCTGCACAGACTGATCGGTTTATGACATCAAAGTACCGCGAGAGCAATTGAATTCAATTCAAAAGCGAAGCGGCAGCACACGTGATCCGATCAGCTCTTCCTCTTTACTGCAGCTAATAAACATCAGAACAACTGTTGTAGGTCACGTGACAATGACATTGTGATGTCCAGACTGCGTTCATACTGTATATAGAAGATACTTGTTTACTTCTATTGTTCTCATTTGTAAGTCGCTTTGGATAAAAGCATCTGCTAAATGAATAAATGTAAATGTTTAACTTCTACTTCTTAAGGCTGGAATACACTACACGAATTTTAAAATCTGAATAGATTTTTAAACTGCTGGCATCATACACTTGCCGACTTTGTGAACGATTACAGAGAAAAACTATGCGTCATCCACTACATGCCTGAGAATCACACAGTACCAGACTTGCAAGTCATTCCGAACAACAAACTCGCGCAGAAACACACTCCTCGTTGCTAGGAGACGCACGACAGATGAAGGAGCCATGGATGTGCAAGAGATGAGTGCAGTAGCTCTTGTAGCGAGTATCCAAAAACTATACTGAAGTAAAGTACAAGTAGGCTACTTACAGAAATATTTACTCAAAGTAAAGTAATAATCTTAATAGTTACTGGAGTAAAAAAGTATCCAATGAAAAAACTACTCAAGTAGCTATTACTAGTTACTTCAGATCATATGTTTATAGGTATATGTGTGTGTGTGTGCTATTATTTAGATATTTTTTTATTTAAATGATTATTATCATCATAATTAGATAGGCTATCTTTGTAACAAACACAGAGACAAGCATTTTTTTTCAGCCCAAAAATCATTGCCTGTCCTTTGGTTTGTATAATAACAACAACTACATTTGGATTATTAAACAATGTGGAAATAAAGTGAATCTGCAGAGTTCTGCACACACTACCATCAAACGCACATCACGGGTCGTCTTCTGTCTGTTCTCCAACATGTAATCAAATGTATATTTCTGCCAGCGTGTTTAAACTGGTTAACTGTGTCTAAGCCAAAGGCACTCGTTTTCAAGACGAGTTCGCACGCCACTGCGCAACACACACACACATCACCGCGGGATATAGATAGACAGACAGACAGACAGATAGATAGACAGACAGAGAGAGATAGAGACAGACAGACAGAGAGAGATAGAGACAGACAGACAGACAGACATATAGATAGACAGATATATAGACCGATAGATAGACAGACAGACAGACAGATAGATAGATAGACAGAGATAGATAGAAAGACAGATAGACAGACAGACAGACAGACAGACAGACAGACAGATAGATAGATAGACAGATAGATAGACATATAGATAGACAGATAGATAGATAGATAGACAGACAGATAGATAGACAGACAGACATATAGACAGATAGACACAGACAGACAGACAGACAGACAGATAGATAGACATATAGATAGACAGACATATATATAGATAGACAGACATATAGATAGATAGATAGATAGACATATAGATAGATAGACAGATAGATAGATAGGGCGACGGCAGCCGAGCGACTGCTTCCAGTCATCATGAAGACACTCGCCCAGGTGATGTGGGAAAGTCAGGTTAAGCCTGTATCCCACAGGCTTGGCACCAGAAAGAGAGCATTTCCACACACGTGGTTTGAGAAGAGAGATTGGCTGAAGTATTCGGCTAAAGCAGACGTAGCCTTCTGCTCTGTAGCGCTAGATGTGCGACGCAGACCTCGATCGGGCAGAGCGGGACTAGACCCAGCATCACAACCAGAGGCTTCTGTGACTACAAACACGCCGTGCAAACAAAGGATTCAACAGACATGAACTGTCCTTGTTACTGTCCAACACTTGACTTGTTATAGTATGTGGAAAGAAAAGGTAAGCCGAACTGATAAAGGTAAAGAAATCTCGACGCTACTGTATGCAGAACACAGAGGAATCGAGACTACACGTCTCCTCTCACTGATGCTGTGGAGCTTCTGGGGTCCAGGGTTAGGGTTAGGGTTAGGGTTAGGGTTAACCCTGGAGACTGAGGCCTGTGGTCATGTGGGTGAAGCTGGGACTGCTCACCTCATCACTGGAGGACCCCCGTTAGGGCCCTAACCCCATTCGGCTGAGACTGTGAAAACAATTCCTGAAAATGCCACTTCCACAAGCCATGAAGCTCAGCATGAGCTCGCTGCTGTAATGATCAGCGCTGTGACTGACGCAAGAGTGAAAGAAATCGGCGATTCCTGGTTTACTGTGAAAGTAGAGGGACCAGGGACCCGACTGGAATGGAAAACGTTTCCATTGTAATTCGCTACAAAACACTGGACATTACAGAACGCCTGAATGCGTCTAAGACGCGTCTAAGAGTGTCCGATGAACCGCGGGGAAGTCGGGGAAAGATGGCGGAGTGCATGTTGAGCACGTCAGCTCTTGAGGTGACAGACCCTAAGGTGTACTTGTCCAGAGGTGGACGGGCCATCTGCTGCCGTCAGCGTCAGGCCACTGGAGGACCTCGCATCAGCTCTTGAGGTGACAGACCCTAAGGTGTACTTGTCCAGAGGTGGACAGGCCATCTGCTGCCGTCATCGTCAGGCCACTGGAGGACCTCGCATCAGCTCTTGAGGTGACAGACCCTAAGGTGTACTTGTCCAGAGGTGGACAGGCCATCTGCTGCCGTCATCGTCAGGCCACTGGAGGACCTCGCATCAGCTCTTGAGGTGACAGACCCTAAGGTGTACTTGTCCAGAGGTGGACAGGCCATCTGCTGCCGTCATCGTCAGGCCACTGGAGGACCTCGCATCAGCTCTTGAGGTGACAGACCCTAAGGTGTACTTGTCCAGAGGTGGACGGGCCATCTGCTGCCGTCAGCGTCAGGCCACTGGAGGACCTCGCATCAGCTCTTGAGGTGACAGACCCTAACGTGTACTTGTCCAGAGGTGGACGGGCCATCTGCTGCCGTCAGCGTCAGGCCACTGGAGGACCTCGCGTCAGCTCTTGAGGTGACAGACCCTAAGGTGTACTTGTCCAGAGGTGGACGGGCCATCTGCTGCCGTCATCGTCAGGCCACTGGAGGACCTTGCGTCAGCTCTTGAGGTGACAGACCCTAATGTGTACTTGTCCAGAGGTGGACGGGCCATCTGCTGCCGTCAGCGTCAGGCCACTGGAGGACCTCACGTCAGCTCTTGAGGTGACAGACCCTAAGGTGTACTTGTCCAGAGGTGGACGGGCCATCTGCTGCCGTCAGCGTCAGGCCACTGGAGGACCTCGCGTCAGCTCTTGAGGTGACAGACCCTAACGTGTACTTGTCCAGAGGTGGACGGGCCATCTGCTGCCGTCATCGTCAGGCCACTGGAGGACCTCGCGTCAGCTCTTGAGGTGACAGACCCTAACGTGTACTTGTCCAGAGGTGGACGGGCCATCTGCTGCCGTCAGCGTCAGGCCACTGGAGGACCTTGCGTCAGCTCTTGAGGTGACAGACCCTAACGTGTACTTGTCCAGAGGTGGACGGGCCATCTGCTGCCGTCATCGTCAGGCCACTGGAGGACCTTGCGTCAGCTCTTGAGGTGACAGACCCTAACGTGTACTTGTACAGAGGTGGACGGGCCATCTGCTGCCGTCAGCGTCAGGCCACTGGAGGACCTTGCGTCAGCTCTTGAGGTGACAGACCCTAACGTGTACTTGTCCAGAGGTGGACGGGCCATCTGCTGCCGTCAGCGTCAGGCCACTGGAGGACCTTGCGTCAGCTCTTGAGGTGACAGACCCTAACGTGTACTTGTCCAGAGGTGGACGGGCCATCTGCTGCCGTCAGCGTCAGGCCACTGGAGGACCTCGCATCAGCTCTTGAGGTGACAGACCCTAACGTGTACTTGTACAGAGGTGGACGGGCCATCTGCTGCCGTCAGCGTCAGGCCACTGGAGGACCTCGCATCAGCTCTTGAGGTGACAGACCCTAACGTGTACTTGTCCAGAGGTGGACGGGCCATCTGCTGCCGTCATCGTCAGGCCACTGGAGGACCTTGCGTCAGCTCTTGAGGTGACAGACCCTAACGTGTACTTGTACAGAGGTGGACGGGCCATCTGCTGCCGTCAGCGTCAGGCCACTGGAGGACCTTGCGTCAGCTCTTGAGGTGACAGACCCTAACGTGTACTTGTCCAGAGGTGGACGGGCCATCTGCTGCCGTCAGCGTCAGGCCACTGGAGGACCTCGCATCAGCTCTTGAGGTGACAGACCCTAACGTGTACTTGTCCAGAGGTGGACGGGCCATCTGCTGCCGTCATCGTCAGGCCACTGGAGGACCTTGCGTCAGCTCTTGAGGTGACAGACCCTAACGTGTACTTGTCCAGAGGTGGACGGGCCATCTGCTGCCGTCAGCGTCAGGCCACTGGAGGACCTCGCGTCAGCTCTTGAGGTGACAGACCCTAACGTGTACTTGTCCAGAGGTGGACGGGCCATCTGCTGCCGTCAGCGTCAGGCCACTGGAGGACCTCGCGTCAGCTCTTGAGGTGACAGACCCTAACGTGTACTTGTCCAGAGGTGGACGGGCCATCTGCTGCCGTCATCGTCAGGCCACTGGAGGACCTTGCGTCAGCTCTTGAGGTGACAGACCCTAACGTGTACTTGTACAGAGGTGGACGGGCCATCTGCTGCCGTCAGCGTCAGGCCACTGGAGGACCTTGCGTCAGCTCTTGAGGTGACAGACCCTAACGTGTACTTGTCCAGAGGTGGACGGGCCATCTGCTGCCGTCAGCGTCAGGCCACTGGAGGACCTTGCGTCAGCTCTTGAGGTGACAGACCCTAACGTGTACTTGTCCAGAGGTGGACGGGCCATCTGCTGCCGTCAGCGTCAGGCCACTGGAGGACCTCGCGTCAGCTCTTGAGGTGACAGACCCTAATGTGTACTTGTCCAGAGGTGGACAGGCCATCTGCTGCCGTCAGCGTCAGGCCACTGGAGGACCTCGCGTCAGCTCTTGAGGTGACAGACCCTAACGTGTACTTGTCCAGAGGTGGACAGGCCATCTGCTGCCGTCAGCGTCAGGCCACTGGAGGACCTCGCGTCAGCTCTTGAGGTGACAGACCCTAATGTGTACTTGTCCAGAGGTGGACGGGCCATCTGCTGCCGTCAGCGTCAGGCCACTGGAGGACCTCGCGTCAGCTCTTGAGGTGACAGACCCTAACGTGTACTTGTCCAGAGGTGGACAGGCCATCTGCTGCCGTCATCGTCAGGCCACTGGAGGACCTCACGTCAGCTCTTGAGGTGACAGACCCTAACGTGTACTTGTCCAGAGGTGGACGGGCCATCTGCTGCCGTCATCGTCAGGCCACTGGAGGACCTTGCGTCAGCTCTTGAGGTGACAGACCCTAACGTGTACTTGTACAGAGGTGGACGGGCCATCTGCTGCCGTCATCGTCAGGCCACTGGAGGACCTTGCGTCAGCTCTTGAGGTGACAGACCCTAACGTGTACTTGTCCAGAGGTGGACGGGCCATCTGCTGCCGTCAGCGTCAGGCCACTGGAGGACCTTGCGTCAGCTCTTGAGGTGACAGACCCTAACGTGTACTTGTCCAGAGGTGGACAGGCCATCTGCTGCCGTCAGCGTCAGGCCACTGGAGGACCTCGCATCAGCTCTTGAGGTGACAGACCCTAACGTGTACTTGTCCAGAGGTGGACAGGCCATCTGCTGCCGTCAGCGTCAGGCCACTGGAGGACCTCGCATCAGCTCTTGAGGTGACAGACCCTAACGTGTACTTGTCCAGAGGTGGACAGGCCATCTGCTGCCGTCAGCGTCAGGCCACTGGAGGACCTCGCATCAGCTCTTGAGGTGACAGACCCTAACGTGTACTTGTCCAGAGGTGGACGGGCCATCTGCTGCCGTCAGCGTCAGGCCACTGGAGGACCTTGCGTCAGCTCTTGAGGTGACAGACCCTAACGTGTACTTGTCCAGAGGTGGACAGGCCATCTGCTGCCGTCAGCGTCAGGCCACTGGAGGACCTCGCGTCAGCTCTTGAGGTGACAGACCCTAACGTGTACTTGTACAGAGGTGGACAGGCCATCTGCTGCCGTCAGCGTCAGGCCACTGGAGGACCTCGCATCAGCTCTTGAGGTGACAGACCCTAACGTGTACTTGTCCAGAGGTGGACAGGCCATCTGCTGCCGTCAGCGTCAGGCCACTGGAGGACCTCGCATCAGCTCTTGAGGTGACAGACCCTAACGTGTACTTGTCCAGAGGTGGACGGGCCATCTGCTGCCGTCAGCGTCAGGCCACTGGAGGACCTCGCATCAGCTCTTGAGGTGACAGACCCTAACGTGTACTTGTACAGAGGTGGACAGGCCATCTGCTGCCGTCAGCGTCAGGCCACTGGAGGACCTCGCGTCAGCTCTTGAGGTGACAGACCCTAACGTGTACTTGTCCAGAGGTGGACAGGCCATCTGCTGCCGTCAGCGTCAGGCCACTGGAGGACCTCGCATCAGCTCTTGAGGTGACAGACCCTAACGTGTACTTGTCCAGAGGTGGACGGGCCATCTGCTGCCGTCAGCGTCAGGCCACTGGAGGACCTCGCATCAGCTCTTGAGGTGACAGACCCTAACGTGTACTTGTCCAGAGGTGGACAGGCCATCTGCTGCCGTCAGCGTCAGGCCACTGGAGGACCTCGCATCAGCTCTTGAGGTGACAGACCCTAACGTGTACTTGTCCAGAGGTGGACGGGCCATCTGCTGCCGTCAGCGTCAGGCCACTGGAGGACCTCGCATCAGCTCTTGAGGTGACAGACCCTAACGTGTACTTGTACAGAGGTGGACGGGCCATCTGCTGCCGTCAGCGTCAGGCCACTGGAGGACCTTGCGTCAGCTCTTGAGGTGACAGACCCTAACGTGTACTTGTCCAGAGGTGGACGGGCCATCTGCTGCAGTCATCGTCAGGCCACTGGAGGACCTCGCGTCAGCTCTTGAGGTGACAGACCCTAACGTGTACTTGTCCAGAGGTGGACGGGCCATCTGCTGCCGTCAGAGTCAGGCCACTGGAGGACCTTGCGTCAGCTCTTGAGGTGACAGACCCTAACGTGTACTTGTCCAGAGGTGGACAGGCCATCTGCTGCCGTCATCGTCAGGCCACTGGAGGACCTCGCATCAGCTCTTGAGGTGACAGACCCTAACGTGTACTTGTCCAGAGGTGGACAGGCCATCTGCTGCCGTCAGCGTCAGGCCACTGGAGGACCTTGCGTCAGCTCTTGAGGTGACAGACCCTAACGTGTACTTGTCCAGAGGTGGACAGGCCATCTGCTGCCGTCATCGTCAGGCCACTGGAGGACCTCGCATCAGCTCTTGAGGTGACAGACCCTAACGTGTACTTGTCCAGAGGTGGACAGGCCATCTGCTGCCGTCAGCGTCAGGCCACTGGAGGACCTCGCATCAGCTCTTGAGGTGACAGACCCTAACGTGTACTTGTCCAGAGGTGGACGGGCCATCTGCTGCCGTCATCGTCAGGCCACTGGAGGACCTTGCGTCAGCTCTTGAGGTGACAGACCCTAACGTGTACTTGTCCAGAGGTGGACAGGCCATCTGCTGCCGTCATCGTCAGGCCACTGGAGGACCTCGCATCAGCTCTTGAGGTGACAGACCCTAACGTGTACTTGTCCAGAGGTGGACAGGCCATCTGCTGCCGTCAGCGTCAGGCCACTGGAGGACCTCGCATCAGCTCTTGAGGTGACAGACCCTAACGTGTACTTGTCCAGAGGTGGACAGGCCATCTGCTGCCGTCAGCGTCAGGCCACTGGAGGACCTCGCATCAGCTCTTGAGGTGACAGACCCTAACGTGTACTTGTCCAGAGGTGGACGGGCCATCTGCTGCCGTCAGCGTTAGGCCACTGGAGGACCTCACGTCAGCTCTTGAGGTGACAGACCCTAACGTGTACTTGTCCAGAAGTGGACGGGCCATCTGCTGCCGTCAGCGTCAGGCCACTGGAGGACCTCGCATCAGCTCTTGAGGTGACAGACCCTAACGTGTACTTGTCCAGAGGTGGACAGGCCATCTGCTGCCGTCAGCGTCAGGCCACTGGAGGACCTCGCATCAGCTCTTGAGGTGACAGACCCTAATGTGTACTTGTCCAGAGGTGGACAGGCCATCTGCTGCCGTCAGCGTCAGGCCACTGGAGGACCTCGCGTCAGCTCTGCATGGGTTCTGGAGCGGAAGCTGGACCGTTAAGGGAAGCTGCATTCTCATCTGCCATTTGAGTCACAAGGTAGGCCTAAGACATTTATTCTGTGTGTGTGTAAATATATTTTATTTAATAACGAAATTCAACAAGTCAACTCAAAGTTTTCTTAAAAAAAAAAAGTAAAATAAAATTTGAATATAGGCTATTTGAATTTTCATTTAATCATTTAATATTGATTAAACAATTCTCATTTCATCATTTGATATAATTTTAAATGCACAAATGGGCTAAATCATTTTTTAGTTTTTAAAAGCCTTTTCCAAGATTTACGCGTTTCAATTAATAGTAAAATTCCATCAAATTGAACTGAATAATCCTTACATGAATCAAGCATTTTAAATGAGTAGCCTACTAGAGCTTAATCAAATATTTTGTATAAATCTTAAACTTAGCCTACATTTAAACATTTTCATTTTTTATTTTTTAATTTATGAATATGAAACCCATAAACTAAATGGTCCATTCCCTTTTTGCTTATATATATATATATATTTTTTTTTTTTCTATACTTTTACTTAGAAGGTGGGACAGTTTCTCCCGGGGGATTTTTTTTTTTTTTTTTTTAATGTTCAAAGTGATACATTTTATAGTTTTTTGTAAAAATACAGCATTATGCTAAATTTTTTATAATGCTATAGACCTTATGTTCCATTTTACACTGTGTGTCAGCGGAGCACTTCCGATTGTCTTCGAACTTCCGGTTTACGCGGCTAAACACCGGGAAATGCTAAGTAGAAGTTAGTTAGATGCGAGTGTTCTGTTATATTAATTTATTTTCCTATTAATTTCGGCAATGTCAAGTGTTATGTGTTCAGTTAGAGGGTGCCATAATAATTGGAAGAAACGAGAGCAGTTTTTAAAGCAGGAATGTTTTGAACATCGACCTCAACTACGATGTGATTGTACCTGTGGAGCCACGTACAACCTGCATCCACCTCCGAAGGAGAAAGAAGCGCTGCGACTTTGGTTGAAGGCTTTGAACCTGAAAACCCCACCCAAACGTGCTTTTGTTTGTTCCTTCCACTTTGTGGATGGAAAGCCAACTGAAGAACATCCCTACCCTGAAAAGTGGCTTGGCTATGAAGCTCTGTTGAAGAAGCCACGTCGGGTGCTAGTTAGGCAGTCAGGTACGTCGTAGATATGTGTCGTTCGCGAACAAGCCGGCTGGGGCGGGACTTTATTTGGATGGGCACACTATGTGGCCAATTACATGGGAATACAGACTAGGATCAAACCATTATGTGAAAGAGCTGGGACACATACACGTTCCGAAGATAGCGAGTGTAGTGGTACAGGCCATGTACACAGAGCGACAGAGAGGGGCGGAGAGCCGGATTTAAATGCTAATGTTAAGACTTTTGCCTTTATTTATTTGATTTGTTTGCTGCGGTTCTGCGTTTAATTTTTCAAATAAAGTTTTATTAAAATGTTACATAATAGTTACTGTGTATTTTCTTTTCTTTTTTGTAATGAAAAAATGCATACAAATAAGGCTTTAATGAAAACACTGAATAAAATATGGCTTACCAACATACAAATCATTCACAATTGCAAAATTGGTATAAAATTGAAGGCTCAGAGTGATACTAAATGAAGATACCTGCCTTTACTAAAAGAGGGGCACAGCTTTCTGAAGAAGACACCACCAGCACAAGGAGGATTGCTAATGTGCGAGTCCACGTGGAGCGGATAATATGCAGACTGAAGCACTTCAGGATTATTTCACAAGTTGTGCCAATCAACCTTGCTTCAAAAATAGATAAAATTCTGAGAATCTGTGCTGCCCTGTGTAACCTGCGAGGTGACATTATCCATGAAGATGCTGAGTGAGATAGATTGGCGTTGTCAACAAAGCAGTGTAATGCTTATGCGTAAAGTGGCAAGTAATGCCATTGGAAGTTGTGTTACTTGTGTTTTGCTAGGTATTTTTGAAGGCTGATGTTTACTTGTGTTTTATACATAGGCCTAACAAAAAATGTACAATGAAATGTTCAATTGTAACAAAGTTTATTAAATGTATTAATTTAAACAACATTACACAATAAAATTGCCTTTTTAAAATAGCACTAGCCACTTAAAGGGACAGTTCACCCAAACATTTACTTTCTTCTGCTGAACAGATAAGAAGATATTTTAAAGAAAGTTGGTAACCAGACAGTTGACAGTCGCCATTGACTTCCATAATACTTTTTTTTCCTACTCTGGAAGTCAATGGGGTCTATCCACTGTCTGGTTATCAAATTTCTTTAAAATATCTTCTTTTCTTTTAAAATAATTCAATTTCTTAGACCTGTTAATTTAAACTAAAACTCCATTGCATCCTAAATTAGAGAAGATTTCTAACTTTCACAAAGCTGCTTGTATCCATCACTTAATGACAACTGGGTTCCAGCATTCCAGTAGCATTGCTCATCAGTGCACGCTATACCAGTGAGTCCCTGGGTCACAGCATTCTGAACCTAACACAGAGACAATTACAGTCAGAATATTAAATATATAAAGATATAGGGCCCTATTTTAATGATCTAAGCGCACGGTCTAAAAAAAATATATATACTTTTTTATATATAATATACATATATAATATACATTTTATATATAATATAAAGAAAATATTGTGTGTAAGATAGGGCCCATAAAGATATTCATTTCCAAGCAACAATGGAGCAATTGGATCAATATACTGTACAGAAATTATACATCTTTAAGATAAAAAATGCAAATCTGAATATACTACTAATAAACTTACTTTGGATCCAAGTTATATGACTAGTCTTGTACTTACCGTGACACATCCAGCCCATTACTGTATGTCTGGAGAAATTAACTCCAAAACTGCAACTGATTAGACTATTATCATTTTGAAAAGTGACAACAGTAGATATTATTAAATATTACAGATTATGCTGTATGAGTCCAAGAGCTGATTTTTTCACCATGTACAATTTGAGTAAAATATACTGAATATATCATGCTTTGGTGTAGACAAGATTTGTTGCTTACCTTGACTCCATACTATGTACTTACCTTCTTCCTCCAATATGAGATTTGACTACATACTACTTACATATTCTCCACAATTCTCCAAGTCTGTGATACACAAATAACATGTTAGTATAATCCACATTACCCATAAGGCTAAATTTTATTCTATTAATATGAACGTACTGATATACTAATGGTATGAATTTGTAAAGCTGCACACAATTCATGTTACATCACGTGGGCCAATAGTTTCCCCATATATATATATATATATATATATATATATATATATATATATATATATATATATATATATACACACACACACACATACATATATACACATACATACATATATATATACATACATAGATAGATAGATAGATAGATGCATGAAAAACATAACTGTATACTATCAAAGATTATTTGATAATGTAACATACTTCCTCACCTTCCATAAAATTGAAGCTGCATGGCTACATGACTTGCCGAGGCCAGCGATGCAAGAACACCCTGCTGTCTCTACTTCTCCCAGGTTTGTCACCAGTACCCAGGCCGAGTGTGCTGGTTTGCTGGACTGACTAGGCTGAACATCAGCCTTCAAAAATACCAGGTCTTTCAGACCTACTTGGTGGAGTAACACACGACCCACTTTACCACTGTGAAGGTACTGGTAGGCTTCAGTGCTCTTGTAGCTTTTCATAGCAGCACCATCTACTCCAAGGGACAGCACAAAATAATTGAATATATCCCCGTACATTATTTCTGGCCACTTTCTCATGTCATCCTCCCAGTCGTTAGTGGCGATCCTTGAAGGATGCGATACATTTACACCATCCGACCGCCGCAGCACAGAAATAGTGTGCTCCCATATGTTGGCCATGTCAGCTAATTACCGCAAACGAAACAAATAATGTATAACAAATGTTTGCTTGCCCTTTTTACTGACAAATTAGCTTTGTTTTGTAGCACTGTTTACACTTCCTCTTTCTGTGGCGTTTTAGGCGGAAGTCGAAAGACAATCGCGTTAAACCGGAAACGGGTAAAGTGGGCGGGGCTACATAAGGTCTATAGCAAGAAAAAAAGTGTCAAAAGACCTTATAAAAACGGACCCTTGCAGGTCTTGACCATCATTGGCTGAGCTGTGTTCATGATGGCAGTGTGATGTAGACACTCAGCTGAGAGATAGCGCAGCCAGCAAAGAGGACAAAACTCAAATACACACAGCGAGGATCAGCTTCAAGAGATAGCGAGACAATGAGATATATCAGCTTACCACATCATACGAAGTTTAAAACATTCAAATGGACATATCAAGCAGTAGTTAATGTATATGGATCTTGATTATAGGCTATTAGAGCTGTTTGGCTGAGAGACGGAGACGCGCAGAGACGGCAATTAAAGCTAGGTTTATATATCTAAAGATGGTTTCTGTCATTTGCTGTCGTTTTTATCACGCTGATGCAAGTTAAAATGTCTGTTTTTAAAATAAGTTAGTGTTTAGTTAGGTTAGACCGTAAGACCTTCGTTCATCTTCAGAACTCCAGACATGTTTGATGAAACCCGAGAGCTTTCTGTTCCTCCACAGACTGCGAAGACCACTTTCAAGACCCAGCAAATTAGTAAATACATCGTTAAAATAGTCCATGTGACTACAGTGGTTCAACCTTAATGTTATGAAGCGACGAGAATACTTTTTGTGCGCAAAAAAAAATTTATTCAACCATTTCTTCTCTTCCGTCAGTTTCTGAGCCAATACTGAGCCGCGTTCTGGCGCACAACCCGGAAGCGCTGCACTGTTTACACACGTGACCAGTGACGACATGAGAGCGAGTTACCGACAGAACGTCCACTTTTGGGTGAACTAACTCTTAATGAAAGCTGTGACAGCTGAGAGCTCACACACTACTGACACTACTACATGACTTACAATAGAGTACAAGCGAACTGAGACGCACCTCCACTGACTAAAACACACACACACACACACACACACACACACACACACACTCTCTCTCCCACAGAGAAAGAGAGCGAGAGGGGCGTAAACAATATCTACACAGTGACACACACACACACACACACACACACACACACACACACACACACAGCCCTACACGGTTAAAGCCAGTGTTACAGCAGATGGACACACACATTATGGTTACTAAATACTTTACACACACTTTATCGTCACTAACACACAGTAATGATGGACTCACCCAGTGAAACACACACTTTCTCGTCACTAACACACAGTAATGATGGACTCACCCAGTGAAACACACACTTTCTCGTCACTAACACACAGTAATGATGGACTCACCCAGTGAAACACACACTTTCTCGTCACTAACACACAGTAATGATGGACTCACCCAGTGAAACACACACCAGCAGTGAAACACACACTTCAGAGCCGCGGAGCTTCATGTTTGCGCATCTGAATCCGCATCGCGATGAGTCTCTTTCTCTGAGTTTGAGCTCAAGTTTGTTTCAGTTCCGCTCAGTCTCGAGGACAAGCGCTCTCTCACGCACACATGATGCGGAAGTGACGAACAGCAGGAGGTGCTCTATGAACGAGCAAACACCAGGGCGTGCTGTGGCGCATGCGCAGTGTTTCCTCAGCGTCACCACAGAGTCTCTCGAGCCTGAAATATCAACAACTGCTCAAAGAACTCACAACTAAACATATTTCACATCAGCAACACACTCTTACATGCACTCTCCCATAGAAATGTTTTGTATGCTCATATACAGTGAATGGTTCTGTCTTTGTGAAGATGAAATTTACTTTATTATTAATTGAAGTAATAATTCAGTATAACCAAGATTAAAATCCTTAAAATGAAAATCGGACAAAAAAGAAAGATTCTGTTATTTGTACCAGCTGTTACAACAGAAGAACACTAACATGGTAACCTCTGACCTCTGACCTCTGATAACAGAGATGTAGAAGTGATTCTCCTTCAGTTACACTTTCGAAACATTCTCAGAAAACCTGCTCAAAATAAATGACACGGGTAATATCTATACGAACAGCTTCTTTAATTTTACTAGGGATAAAAAGTTTGTGAGGAAAAAGACCATTTGTTGTTGAGTTTGGATAACAGATTGTGCTTTAGGGAGGTTGAACTAAATTACAGAATAATCTAGAATATCTACAATTAATATAATGTTGAGATATGTCTTTTAAAACCCTTTTAAAACCCAGATTGATTGTTAGAAATTAGAAATTGTGTAGATCTTTTCAGCATACAGAAGCCAATAACTAGTTCAACACGTGCTCGTTCGGGCGCCTGCAGTTATATGGACATCTGTGATCCTCATGTGTATGAGAGAGACGAGACCTTGTTTCACTGATCCTGCCACTTCATCTTTCATCACACACTCAATAAGGGCTTCGTGAAGAAGATGCTTCACAGAGTCCCAGAAGACTTTAATACATTCACAGGGTAACCACTGTTTTTACTATGTTATAAAGATCATGCATATTACCTGAGATAATCCACTGGAGAAAGCGTCTCCTGTTGAAGTCCTCTGTCAGTGATATAGCGCCCCCACCTGACGAGCTGGAGTCACGACAGACAGAAGTAGATCTCCCGCACCAGAAGCTTTCATCGTTTACACAGCAGTGTGTCTCTAATACATGGCCCTTTTCATGGATTTACTACACAAGACTGAATGCAGTTTTACCAACGCCTCTTCTGGTAACTTGCTGTTCGACTGCCGATAGCAGCACAGAATCAGATTCTTGCATGTCTAATGTTACAGTGTGTTTTATGCTCACTGGAAGTGATGTGAAATGAGGCGTCTCGCTGAGGTCGGGGTGAGCGATGGATGTCCCCCGAGTGCACAGGGCAGGGGTCCTTCTCAATCCTCGTCTCCTCGCTCCTCCGTCCTCCAGCTCGGGACCCGGGAACCCATCCAACTCAGCCATCTTCAGTTCAGTGCACTTAAAAGCCAAGGGTCAAGAGCCCAACTAAAGCACACGCTGATCACCATGCTGACCTCAAACCAAACAATCAATCATCAACACCTAAACCTCTGCTAGTTCTCAATAAGAACTAAAAGTCAGTCTGGTTAGTAATACGTGAAGCTGGTAATGCTGTTAGTGGAGCTGTGTTTAATCCTCCTCTGCTGAGATCTTTTTATTAAACACTTTATTTGTACATGGAGTCATTACAAGGATTCAGCAACTATGTGATACAAGTAGAAATGGTGGTACAGTTCTAAAAGTCTACTAATTATTAGTTTTTTTTGTATGTAACAATCCCATTTCCTCCAGGTCGTTCCCCCTTTGTCCTTCTGTAAGCGAAGGGAGCATATCTGACTGACAAGGCATGAAAACACCAGGGGGATTTCCCTTGAGCCAACAGTTGGTGACCGCTTGTTTGCAGGTGACCAGATCTTCAAGAGATAAATATCACTTTTAGCCAAACCCTCCGGAGTTACCCAGAGGAACATAGTGGGAAATGACACGTCTGTGTTAAAACCTAATATTCTGGACATCATTTGTCCCACCCTTACCCATAAATAATGTGTGGTGAATATGTGGGCATAGCCAAAAACGGTGGCCTGCATCAGCTTGTAATGATCCACACTCCCTCCAGCAAGGGTGGTGTGTCCCAGAAAACTAATCAGACTCTTCCAGCCAAACCCTCTCCAGAACATGGTCATGGAGCACTGAGTTAGCCAAGAGTGTACCCATACTTCCTCAGATATATCCATCCTCATGTCTTCCTCCCATCGCTTTTTAACACAGTCAACTTCATTTTTATTCACTGAGGAGATTGCGTTGTACAATTTACCTATTACTCCTTTCACATTTTCACCCTTATATGCTTCAATAAAACTCTGGGTCAGTTTAGAGAAAGTTCTATTATTAGGGCTTTTGATCTCCGTCCAAAAAAATGGCGTACTTGTAGATACCTATAAAAGTCCTGTCGATTGAGGTCGAAGTTCTGACAAAGATTCTTAAAATGATCCAAATCCCCATTAGATATAATTTTACAAATGGCGGTAATGTCGTGAGAGATCCAAGTCTTATATCTGTGATCATGACGAGCTGGATCAAATTGTGGATCATAGGCCGGCCAACCCAATACCCAATTTATTATTACAGAAACATAAGCTTCCCCCAAGACGGGGGGAGGGACCCTCCTGCCATAATGTAATTGAAGCAAGTTGTAAGCAGTGCAAGTAGTGATTCCCTCATTGACTTGTAGCATTCTGGAGGGAATCCATCTGTACCTGGTGATTTACCAGAGTTGAGGGATGAACTCTTGTCTATTTCCTCACTTGAAGTCTGAGAAGTCAGTTCATCATTATGATCATTACTCAAAGTGGGGAGATTTAATGGGTTTAAGAACAATTCAATGTGTTGTCCACTAGCTTTCTCTGGTTGAGTACATAAAGATCTGTAATATGTTTCAAATGATTTTTGGATTCTCTCCAGCTCAGTGATTATTGTATTTGATGTAGGATCTCTAATTGTATGTATGCTGCTGACGTAGCCTCCAGGGCAACAACTGTGCCGCTTTTGGTCCCGCTTCATAGCACCATTGCTCCATATATCTTATTTTCTTTTCAACCTCTTCACTATGTATTTTATCAATTTCTTGTTTTATAGGTCTCATTTGTAAAGTATTGAAGGGTCTTTGTGGTGCCATGATGAAGTTCCAACTTTTTTACTGTTTTTGTAAAGTTGTATGAGCTATGATTTTCCCCCTGATAAAAGCTTTTGCTGCATCCCACAGTATAATCGGGCTCACCTCTACATTGTCATTGTGCTCCAAAAAAAACCCCTTAAATTCTTCTACCATTTTAGCTCTATATGTTTCACTTTTAAACAAACCAATATTTAGCTTCCAAACCGTTTTTTAGGGGCACGATCAAGATGTAGTTTTAAATATAGGTCGGAGTGGTCTTAGAGATCTCTCTGGCCTATTTTACATTCCTTGATCCTATGCCGGTCTCTGCTAAACATAAGGAAATAATCTATTCTTGAGTAAGTGTTGTGACAAGTGAAATCCTGGTCTGTGCCGTTCACATCTCGCCAAATACACAAAATTAAGTCCTGCATCATATTTCCCACCTGAATCTTTTCCTTCTTCAAAAATCTTCTTTAAAAAGCTCTTTCACTCCCAGGTGGAGCATATACATTTACTAAAGTGACATCTGTGTGTTCAAGTTTTCCCTTGACAAGAGCATGTCTACCATATTTGTCCTTTATTTCAGAGGATAAATCAAAACAAATTGAATTTGGAATTAAAATTGCTACTGCCCTTTTCTTACCAGCTTTGCATGAGGAGTAAAAGATGTATCGAAAAATCTTATGTTTTAAGCTTTTCCTTTTTCAATTTAGTTATTAGCTTTTAAATGGGATTGTTTAGTCCATTTACATTTAAAGACAAGATGCTATAAAACTGAAAAGACATGTTTCTTTGCTCAGTAAATTACCAGTTCCTGACATATCCAAAAGCCCAGACCTCAGGTATTAACAAAGTAGGAACAAATTGTCACAAGTTTGTCCTGTCTTGTTTTGCACTTGGGTGTTTGTTGTGTTGAGCCATGTGCTCGTGTTCATTGTTAGCCCCGCCCTTCTTGTTATCTTGTTATTGGTTTAATTCTTTCCACCTGTTGTCATCGTTACCCTCTTTTGTCTGCCTCCCTATTTAGTCTCCTTGTGTCTGTTGTATTGTGCTGTTACGTTGTCTAATGTTCTTGTGTTTGTTTCCCAGTGTTTTGGTTTGTTTATATTATTCTAGTGTTTTCCCCCGCGTGGGAGTTTTGTTTATCATTAGTAATATTTTATTATCACCTGGTTTGGTGCACGTGTGGATATCTACTAGTATCTGCATCACTGAAGCCCGGCATCTAGCCTGCCTCCCGATTGGTAAGCCCCAGCTCTTGGGTTGTTTGTATTTTCTTTTTCTTTATTTTTTTTTTCTGATCAGTTTATTTCAGCGTGTCAGTGGCTTGTTGAGGTTGATCCTTTTTTTATGATTGCTCGATTGAGTGAGACTTTTTAACGAACTGTTTAATAAAGATTTACAACTTTTGTACCAAGTATCCACGCCTCCGGGTCATTTAGTAAAAAGAGAAAAATCGAACTTGTGGGCCTTTTTTAGGTCTTTCCCGGGTAGTTAATCCCGGGTGGCGTAGTCGTTGCTATTGGAAGTAGTAGTATAGAGTATAAAATCTCTTTAACCATCTAACACCTCTGTGTCGCCACACAGGGAATTGTGGGAATGTCAATTTATTGGTTTTCACTGTAAATTATACAACTTCTTTTTCACTTCCAAAAACTGTAAATGTAATGGTATTTTACTGTAAAATTACATTAAATATACAGTTAGATCTATCACAGTTATTCACCGTATATAGTATGAAAACTTTCTGTTAACCAATTAACAGTTTTTTACTGTGTAATTTGGGGTGATAAAATGCCTATACATGACTTTTAGGGATAGCACTACACATCATTAGCCTCATAGCATAATTGCCTAAGAAATAATTAATAAAAAAATGACTTAGGCAATTATGCTATGAGGCTAACGACATAGTAGTATGCAGTAATAATACTCTGTTAAGAGCATGCTCTCTCTGCCAGAACCGTCTCGCAGCACATCTTTGTCTTCGCAAAATCCTAATTACAACTTTGTATAGATGACATTATCATAGGATGCTCATTCGTTTCTTCATATTGCGTTAGTAGCTAATACCACCTGTAACGTTGCTGAGGAAGACAGGCGAAGATGAGGATCTAAACGCAGGGTATTTTAATTTTATTTACAAGACTTAGCACAAGACAGGAAATGACAAAAGAACACACAAAACAAGTGGAACACAAGACAGGAATCATGACACCACCAAATCAGTAAAAGAATTTGAAACTGAGAACCAACGAGGCGGGAGCAAACGTTCCCTTTTCATTCGTGGTCCAGGGCCGGACACGGAGGTTGAGTTGATTGTTTATTGTTGTTTTGTTCATGCTTTCGTCGAACATAACTACGAAAGATTCGTCGTTAACTGTTGTGGTCAGTTGTCTTTTAATAAATGCCACAATTCCAAATCTGGCTTCGTATGCTGTTTTATCTCTGAATGTCTTTGCATGTTCCGAATCGGCAAGTGTGTGTATGGTGTTGAACTGTGTGAATGGCGTCGGCTCACCGTGTGCAGAACTGTGAAACACCTGAACACCACGATCCAGTCCAACATCACCAGTCTGTGATCCAGCAGGAGTTATGTAGTGCAGACAGGAACGACTCCACTGAAGCCGTACTTTTCCGAATACCGACGTGGCGTCGGTGCTTTTCCGATTTTATATGGGACTTCACTGCTTTAATTCCCATCGTCCCAAGTTTAAAGGGTTTTTGGCACATGTTGCAAGTCGCCTCAAACTCGTTTCTTGCACCAGCTAATCGTTCTCTATACCTCACATGATCTTGGAGCCAAATCGCACTGAACTTGCATTTACCCATTTCTTCTCCGGTCTTCCTTTCGCCAGCAGGAGACAGACGTAATACGCTGCCGACGGAAATACAGCGAACTGTCACGCGAACAAAAAAAGATACTAAAAATCATATAATGCTAATTAGATAGATATATCTTAATACTTTACCAAATGAAAGCCAAGTCAAAGTGTCATCTAAAATTGAAGACCTCTAATAAAAAAAAAATAAGACTTTTTAAGTCAACGCGGGAACCCTGTGACGCTTCCGCACCAGCGCACGGATTCCAGTTAACTCTTTCCACTGCAGGTTATTATTATTTTATTTTTTTAGAAAAGTTGCCAGCCACTGCTAGCATTATTGATAATTTTCCCAAAAATGTCATAGCCCTTATAATATTTTGAACATAGAATATCTTAATATCTCAACATAAAATATATCAAAAGAAAGAACAGATCCTGCTTTTAAACACAGTCACAAACACACAATTTTTTTATTCTAGCTCTATGCATTTTTAATCAACATTAGTGGGTGAGTTTCATTGAAAAAGAAACAACTCCAGAGATCCAGAGATTATGTACTCTTTCAGAAGATGTGTAATAGCGCCCCCTGCCGTATAACAGTGAAAACATGGACTGCTGGGAAATCCTGTCAATGGTGGGAAAGAGTTGAATATCTGAACGGCTCAAACTGAAATTACTGCAGGAGAGATCGGTGTACAAGCGCAACAGATGTAATGAGAAATACAAACAGGTTATTCTTCTTGCCTTCAGATATTACACCGTTCCTTCTTAAACATCTGTTATATTTCACATTCAGATGTGGAAAACTGACGCCTCGTTCTGTTTATGTTTTCAGATTCACATTACATAGATATAAAAATACAGTTCATGTCACTGTCATTTGGCTTATTGATCACTTGCGGAGTTGATGTATTTAACAGCGTTTGGAATAAAAGACCTCTTAAACACAGTTAATTCGCCAGAGGGATTCAATAGCGCTGGACTAAATTCAAGGGCTCAGACTGACTAAAGAGAGGGTGAGAACTCTAGAATAATCCTCAACGCCGCCTTTGCCCTTTCAGCATAAAAAGCTCTGAGGTCTGCCGACTATTTTACTGGCCATTGACACAATTCAGTTTAAGTGATCAGAGATGAAACCTTTGTACACTCTCTACAATAGATTTGTACACAAGTTATAAAATATGCTGACTAATTCCAAGGCCACTAGGTTGTCTAAGAAGAAATAAACGCAGCAAGCATTTTTTTTTTAATTTACTCTGGATAATGAAGCTCACATGTGAGTCCAGAATTGAGCCATGCTATTTAAAGGGGTGATTTATTATGATCTAACTTTTCCAACTTTAGTTAGTGTGTAATGTTGCTGTTTGAGCATAAACAACATCTGCAAAGTTACAACACTCAAAGTTCAAAGCAAAGGGAGATATTTTCTTTTAAAGAAATCGCTTTTTATGGACTACAACAAACGACTGGTTGAGACTACACCACATTCCTCCCAGGTTTTTTTTTTTCCAACAATGTTTTTTATTGATTTTCCAATAAAACAAACAATAACCAAATAACAAAAATTATATCACCAAAAGGAAAATAAGTTACAAAAACATTCCAAATATGTTGATCAAAGCAGCAGTAATTAAAATAAAACAAAACAGAACAAAAATATGTCACACTCAAAACATTAACACATGCACCCTCTTATTTCTTAAGGAAATCAATTAAAGGTGCCCACATCTCTTCAAATTGCTGTGCTTTACCCCTTGTAATGTACGTTAACTTCTCTAAAGTAACACACATTGCCATCTCCTTGATCCAAGAGTGTGCAGAAGATATTTCAGTCTCTTTCCAACTCAAAGCAACCATCCTCCTGGTTATTGATAGAAAGATGATCTGGATATATCCCCAGAATACAAAGTTTTGCAATGCACGGTATTTGAGTTTTTGTGATGTTACTTAGGGTACAGACAACCATTTTCCAAAAAGTTACCAATTTAGGGCACTCCCATACACAGTGAATTAAAGTTCCCTTCTCAATTAAACATTTCACACATGTGTCTGGAATGCTCGGGGACCATTTGTTAAGCATTTCAGGGGTTATGTATGTCCTCATCAACCATTTATGTTGCAATAGCTTCATTCTTGTATTAATCGTTTGTATTTGAGCTTTTAAGCATGCTTTTGACCACTCAGTTTCCTCGATATCCTCTTTAATATCCAAACTCCAAGCCCTCATTCTATCTTTACTGGATTCCTTATCATATGAGATAAGTGTAGCATATAATATAGAAATATGGCGTTTCCCATGTCCATGCTTTAATATTCTCCAGACAGGACAGCGGCGGCTCCCGAAGGGCGTCACAATGCTTTGATGAAATAAAATGTTTCAATTGTAAGTACTTAAAAAAAAATGTTTTTGAGGAATTGAATATTTCAGACTCAGGTCATTAAATGTTAACAAAATGCCTTTGTCATATAAATCTCCAATTTTCTGCACACCTCTACCAGCCCACACCTTAAAACCGCCGTCTGCCCTGCCCGGAGTGAGCTGTGCATTACTCCAAATAGGAGAGAACTGAGAAATAGGAGGTGTATCACCAATATGTTTGTGAGCTTTGATCATATATCAATGGTATTCTTTAGGAAAGGTCTTTGGATCTGATGAATATAAGTATAATCTTAATGGGAGCTTATATATTGTTTGCTCAATAGAAACCCAGGCTGGAGGAGATTGTGTGAAGAAATAAAACATAGCGCATCTAAGCTGAGTGGCCCAGTAGTACCACTGTAAATTCGTCATCTGTAATCCACCCCTGTCATATGGAAGATACAGTAGTCTAAGCCTAAGTCTAGATTTTCTATTGTTCCAGATAAAACTACAAAGAATCTTGTTAATTTCCTTAAAAAAATGTTGTGGCAGTGGCAGTGGGAGTGACTGAAACAGGTATAAAAATTTCGGCAGAGTTACCATCTTAATCAAATTAATTTCGGCCAATCATTGATATGGGCATTGTTGTCCATTTTTCAATTGATTCACGTACTTAACCCATTAGCGGATCATAATTTGCTTTAACAATTTTATTAATTTGGGGGGTAATCTTAACTCCAAGATATGTAAATCCTTCTCTTGCATTAAAAAATGGCGATCTTATGACTGGGTTACTCCTTTCCTCCTTGTTTAGGAAGAGTATGGAAGATTTTGTGTCATTGATATTATATCCCGAAAACTTACCAAACCTATTAATTAATTGTAATATTGCTGGTATGCTAGTTGATAATTTGGACAAGAAAAGTATCACATCATCTGCATATAGCGATATTCTATGTTCTTGGTCACCAATAGTAATTCCTGACAGATTTGCTACATTTCGAATAGATATGGCTAGCGGCTCAATGGCCAGAATAAATAATAATGGGGACAGCCCTGACGGGTTGATCTTTCTAGGGTTATTTGGCTTGATAAATTGTTATTAGTCCTTACACATGCCACAGGGCCAGTGTATAGTAACTGTATCCATTTTAAAAACTTTCCCCCAATTCCATATCTCGGCAACACATTGAACAAATAGGGCCACTCTATTCTATCAAATGCCTGTCTTGCATCTAAAGACAATAGTGCATTGTCTCTGGCATTATTATTACAGTGAATTATATTAAGGACTCGTCTAATGTTATGAAAGCCCTGACGGCTCCTTACAAATCCATTCTGATCATTATGCACTAAAAAAGGGACGTATGGGTCTAGTCTTTTAGCAAGAACTTTACATAATATTTTTGTGTCTACTCCCATGAGACTAATTGGCCTGTATGATGAGCAATCAGTTGATGCTTTACCAGGTTTTAAAATAAGAGTTATTGTAGCAAGTCTTAAAGTTGGAGGTAGGTTACCAATATCAAATGATTCATTAAACATATTCAAAAGCGGAGTTAACAACTGCTTCTGAAAAGTTTTGTAAAATTCTATAGGCAAGCCGTCAGGCCCAGGAACTTTACCTGAATTTACACATTTTATGGCTTGCAATAATTCTTGTTCAGTTATATCATTATCCAATTCCTTCCTGACCTCCTCAGTGAGTACTGGAAATTGAAGATGGTCAAGAAAAGCATCTCGATCAACAAAGTCGGCAGAAGATTATGATCTATACAATGATTGATAAAAGTCTTTGAATGCATTATTAGGTTGATGGCTAATTTCACTGGTACTTGTGACTAAGTGACAATAAAGGCTACTACTACTACTACTATTAATATCTTGTGGATCATGCGTGATCCCACCTGAGTGTGTGGTTATGCCATTAATGGCTCTTTCAGATTTTTTTATTCTCCATGCTAACAATTTACTGGCCTTTTCCCCCTGATCATAAAAAGCTTGTTTTAACCACAGTAGACTTTTTGCTGCCTTATCACTTGTAAGCTTGTTGTCTTGCGCTCTTTAGTAATTGTTTTTGTTTGCCATAATCCTCATGCTGATTTATGTCTATTTCTAATGATTTTATTTGTTTCTCTAATTTAACCATTTCTGACTTTTGTTCCTTGCTTCTAGTGCTTGTGAAACTGATAATTTCCCCTCTAATGTATGCTTTAAACGCTTCCCATCTAATTGATGCATTAGTTTGATCAGTATTCATTTCAAAATAAATGTCAATCTTCTTTTCAACATATTTAACAAACTCTGGATTTTGGAGCCACCATACCTGCAGACGCCAGTTAGTGGAAGATATTTTTAGCTTGTCAAAAAATATAGATAAGGAAATGGGCGAGTGGTCACTTATAACTATACATATATCATACCAACAGTTTTTGATTTTTGAGACCAATTCTTGAGATACTAAAAAATAATCAATACGTGATCTAGATTTATGTATCCCTGAATAACAGGAGTATTCCAATTTACCTGGGTTAAGTTTCCTCCATATCTCTGTCAAATTCAAGTCAGTCATATATTGTATTATGGTTTTCCTAGATTGAGATTTTTGGGGACTGGATTTTGTTGATCGATCTACCAAAGGGTCCAAAGTACAATTAAAGTCCCCACCTATTATGTTTAGGCCGTGTAAAGACGATAAAGTTAAAAAGAAATTTTCAAAAAAATTTGGGCTTGTCTTCATTAGGTCCGTAGATGCTAGCCAGATTTAATGCAATAGAAAGTATATTACCCTGAGCAATAACAAACCTTCCTTGAGGGTCTTGAACAATATTAGTAAGTTGAAAAGGAATTGTCTTATGGATAAGAATTAGAACGCCTCGAGCAAAATTATTATACGTTGCGTGTACAACTTGACCAGGCCATCTTCGTCGTACCTGTTTAATTTCAGAAATTGTTGGAAGATGGGCTTCCTGAAGAAAAAATATTTTAGAATGCAAGTTTTTAAGACATATAACCTTTAAGTTCATAACCTGTTTCAATTTAGTTAACTTATTGAGTCCCCGGACATTCCAACTTCTAAATCTCAAATCAGACAATTTAGAATTTTCCATAATGCTTTAAGAACATAATAAATATCCATATTGAGTGTGACATAAAAATTAAAACAAGTAAAAAAAAAAAAAAATGAACCAATTAGAACAAGTCCCCTAAATCCTTGAGATCCCATTCCCTTCCCTTACTTAAACAACCTATGTAAGGGCAGTGCCAATCCACACCAGCGAGGAGTGGCAAAAACTGTGTAGGTGCACTTCTCAGACAGCCCACCCAGCACGTAAAAAAAAAAAAAAAAAAAAAAAAAATATATATATATATATATATATATATATATATATAAAGTGCAAATATTATATAAAAAATAAAGAAAATTAAACAATATATATATTGCACCTTTTTGTCCTCAAGTCCAGTACGGTTATCTATATTCCGTGGCCGTATTTAAATTACAAATCTAGTTCGATAGGAAGTCCTCAGCTTCTTCAGGTGTGGAGAAAATAATTATTTTCCCCTCATGAAGAATCCTCATCTTGCAAGCATGTAATTGAAATCCCCTAAAGGATCCAGCCTCAGTGAACTTTTTCTTCACTGCATTGAATGGACTCCGTGTCTTCATGGTTTCCGCTGAGAAGTCTTGTGCAAAGAAGATCTTGTGGTTCTCGTGGGTGATCACACGCTTTTTGGCTGTTTGAAACACAAACTCCCGATCTTGGAATAGTGAAAAACGAATGATTACCGCTCTGCTCTGACCCGGCCTCAGTTTCGCCAAAGTGCGGTGTGCCCTTTCCAAGACGAAGGTTCTAGAGGTATCGAGACCCAGCCAGATCGGTAGCATGTGTTGAATGAACTCCACCATGAGTCGAGTTTTTTCCGCTGACTCTGGTAGTCTCACAAGCCTCAAATTCTTGCGTCTCCTGCAATTCTCCAAGTCCTCCGTCTTTGACTCCAAATAAGCAATGCGTTTTACAGCATCAGTCAGCTGCAGTTTCACTCTTTCTATGTCATCTTTGGTTGGCGGTCCCTATCCGGTCCTCAGCCTCTGTTAGCTGCTTATCATTAGCAATGATATCCGCTTTTAGATCAGCAAAACTTCTCTGCACAGCAGCAACAGAGCCATTCATCTCAGTTATACAGTACGTTTCTCCACATTGTCAAGCTTATTCCCAAAGTCATCCACAGCACTTATCTTTGTGTTAATCGAAGAAACAGTGGTACGTAGAGACTGCAGCTCACTTAGCACCGCGGCTAGATTGGCCTGTTGTGCATCAGCTATGTTGTTAGCAGCATCAGCGGCCAACACATTCATGGTAGTTGTTCTGTTTCTTTGTGAGCCGTGTGGTTTTGGTCCAACCCCACAGTCTTCAATGGTCAATTGTTTAGACATCGTGCTGACCCGGTTTTAAGCATGAATAAGTCAGATTTTCAAGATTTTTTGCAGTCGCGGGGAGCACTCAAACTAAGCTACCATCTCGGTCCGCGGCCCCACAGCGCCCCCCACATTCCTCGCAGGTTAGTGACATCACCAACCCTAGAATTTACATAAACCCCACCCCTGAAACATGATTTATAGATTATCAAGACAGAATATGCTAATCAATGACTAGAAGATAACTACACATCAGATACATAAATTCATCAACTAACCATTCAGAAATGTCCTGTTGCTTCTACATGTTGTCACTTCTTCTTGAGTTTCTCCATCATTGTCTGACTCCGGTTTGAACATAAAAGGCTAACGTGCATGTCGGTGTGAGGTAAAAGGACACAAGCTCTTGAAGCTCCGCCCTCTGTGCTGGGAAAATTACACCACCCCTTTAAAATTCTCCACAATTTCAACTGGTTGAGCCTCAAGGGAAATTAGCTCGATTATCAAGACTAGTTTTGTGCACATAATTATTTTGTCTTTGCAAAATTAATTTCTAATTGGCTGAAGTGACACCAAGTTTCAAGGGCCTTAGTGTGAGCCAGATGGCAACATCATGTAGAGTTGCAAGAGTTTCTAATCCAGAGGACTAAACCTGTATTAACATCAAGATCAACAAGCCTTTTCATGAGAATGCGTGTCTTCACTGAAGTAACTGTATTAGGCAGGGTCAGTACAGCATCATCTGTTACTCTTATCATCAAACTGAAGTGGATCTGACCTCGAGGGCACAGCTGAAATTACATGATCAGCCAAAACTTGCTTCTTAGTTTTGCACAACATAGAAGTTATTGCAATAAGCCGGAAATCATTTAGCATAACCGCGCCTTGCTTTTTATGCCACAGGGATTTCCATAGTTTTGCAGTGTACATGTGTCCAGAAGAAACTGGAACAGCCTTGAAAAACTCCTTTTAATCGAGGAGTCTTGAAGACGACGGGCTTTAACCCATCAGGTCTTGTTTAACCACAGTTTACCAAGGCTTGCGATAACCTCAGCTTTATTAATGACTATTGTTGTGAGGTTCTCCACGTGCTGTAGAGCCTCAAGCTGTTATTATAATTACAAACAAATGCAGTAAGAGTAAAAATAGACAAACATTTGAATGAATAAATCCTTCCTGGAGCAAATATGCATGTAAACAACAGGAACAGGGTTTTAACAAACACTTCCTAGTGACAGAATCTGAAGAAGAACAAGGAGACTGCACATGATAGTCTATTTTAATCTGACATTGGGTGGAGATGAGTGTGAAGCTAACGAATGGATGAATAAAGATTCTATAAGAATCATAAAGAATCTGCATGCTTAAATACAGAAATGAAAATATGGCTGAAATGACAAACACACAAAGGTTTCACATGTACAATAAGATGATTTGAATGGAGAAAAACAAGTCTAAGTCAAGTCTGTTTGACTGTCATGTGTTTGTGTTGTTAAGCGCAGATCTCCAATGTTCCATCATGCATCTCTTCCCTGTGCTGCGTGTCTGTCTTGCACCTGTGGTCGGTGTGTGTGTCGGTGTGTGTGTCAGTGTGTGTGTCGGTGTGTGTGTCGAGACTGGAGTCCTCCTCTGTTGAGTTGAAGCCGGAGTCTCCACTGCCGTGCCGGCTGGGAACGCTGGTGTCCTGATCCTCAGGGATGGAGATCTGGATGTCCGGGACTGTGTCCGTCTCAGCGCTGATCATGTCCAGCTGATCCCACACAGAACCGGAGCATGGAGGAGGCAGAAGATGTGGCGTCTCCGAGTCCGACAACCAAAGCTGCAGACACACAGAGAGAACATGTTTTATTCCAGAGCAAGACTAATACTCTCTCATTGGATGGTCTAACAGTCCTTCATTAGATGGGCTAATAGTCCTTCATTGGATGGTCTAACAGACCTTCATTAGATGGGCTAACAGTCCTTCATTAGATGATCTAACAGTCCTTCATTAGATGGGCTAACAGTCCTTCATTAGATGGGCTAACAGTCCTTCATTAGATGGGCTAACAGTCCTTCATTAGATGGGCTAACAGTCCTTCATTAGATGGGCTAACAGTCCTTCATTAGATGGGCTAACAGTCCTTCATTAGATGGGCTAACAGTCCTTCATTAGATGGGCTAACAGTCCTTCATTAGATGGGCTAACAGTCCTTTATTGGATGGGCTAACAGTCCTTCATTAGATGGGCTAATAGTCCTTCATTAGATGGGCTAACAGTCCTTCATTAGATGGGCTAACAGTCCTTCATTAGATGGGCTAACAGTCCTTCATTAGATGGGCTAACAGTCCTTCATTAGATGGGCTAACAGTCCTTCATTGGATGGGCTAACAGTCCTTCATTGGATGATCTAACAGTCCTTCATTAGATGGGCTAATAGTCCTTCATTGGATGGGCTAACAGTCCTTCATTAGATGGGCTAATAGTCCTTCATTGGATGGGCTAACAGTCCTTCATTAGATGATCTAACAGTCCTTCATTAGATGGGCTAATAGTCCTTCATTGGATGGGCTAACAGTCCTTCATTAGATGGGCTAATAGTCCTTCATTGGATGGGCTAACAGTCCTTCATTAGATGATCTAACAGTCCTTCATTAGATGGGCTAACAGTCCTTCATTAGATGGGCTAACAGTCCTTCATTAGATGGGCTAACAGTCCTTCATTAGATGGGCTAATAGTCCTTCATTGGATGGGCTAACAGTCCTTCATTAGATGGTCTAACAGTCCTTCATTAGATGGGCTAACAGTCCTTCATTGGATGGGCTAACAGTCCTTCATTGGATGATCTAACAGTCCTTCATTAGATGGTCTAACAGTCCTTCATTAGATGGTCTAACAGTCCTTCATTAGATGGTCTAACAATCCTTCATTGGATGGTCTAACAGTCCTTCATTAGATGGGCTAACAGTCCTTCATTAGATGGTCTAACAGACCATCATTGGATGGTCTAACAGTCCTTCATTGGATGGGCTAACAGTCCTTCATTAGATGGTCTAACCGTCCTTCATTAGATGATCTAACAGACCATCATTGGATGGTCTAACAGTCCTTCATTGGATGGTCTAACAGTCCTTCATTAGATGGGCTAACAGTCCTTCATTAGATGGGCTAACAGTCCTTCATTAGATGGTCTAACAGACCATCATTGGATGGTCTAACAGTCCTTCATTGGATGGTCTAACAGTCCTTCATTAGATGGGCTAACAGTCCTTCATTAGATGGTCTAACAGACCATCATTGGATGGGCTAATAGTCCTTCATTGGATGGGCTAACAGTCCTTCATTAGATGGTCTAACAGTCCTTCATTAGATGGGCTAACAGTCCTTCATTGGATGGGCTAACAGTCCTTCATTGGATGATCTAACAGTCCTTCATTAGATGGTCTAACAGTCCTTCATTAGATGGGCTAACAGTCCTTCATTAGATGATCTAACAATCCTTCATTGGATGGTCTAACAGTCCTTCATTAGATGGGCTAACAGTCCTTCATTAGATGGTCTAACAGACCATCATTGGATGGTCTAACAGTCCTTCATTAGATGGGCTAACAGTCCTTCATTGGATGGTCTAACAGTCCTTCATTAGATGGTCTAACCGTCCTTCATTAGATGATCTAACAATCCTTCATTGGATGGTCTAACAGTCCTTCATTAGATGATCTAACAGTCCTTCATTGGATGGGCTAACAGTCCTTCATTAGATGGTCTAACAGTCCTTCATTGGATGATCTAACAGTCCTTCATTAGATGGTCTAACAGTCCTTCATTAGATGGTCTAACCGTCCTTCATTAGATGATCTAACAATCCTTCATTGGATGGTCTAACAGTCCTTCATTAGATGATCTAACAGTCCTTCATTGGATGGGCTAACAGTCCTTCATTAGATGGGCTAACAGTCCTTCATTAGATGGTCTAACAGTCCTTCATTGGATGGTCTAACAGTCCTTCATTGGATGGGCTAACAGTCCTTCATTGGATGGGCTAACAGTCCTTCATTAGATGGTCTAACCGTCCTTCATTAGATGATCTAACAATCCTTCATTGGATGGTCTAACAGTCCTTCATTAGATGATCTAACAATCCTTCATTAGATGGTCTAACAGTCCTTCATTAGATGATCTAACAGTCCTTCATTAGATGGTCTAACAGTCCTTCATTAGATGATCTAACAGTCCTTCATTGGATGGGCTAACAGTCCTTCATTGGATGGGCTAACAGTCCTTCATTAGATGGTCTAACAGACCTTCATTGGATGGTCTAACAGTCCTTCATTAGATGATCTAACAGACCTTCATTGGATGGTCTAACAGTCCTTCATTAGATGGTCTAACAGACCTTCATTGGATGGTCTAACAGTCCTTCATTAGATGGTCTAACAGTCCTTCATTAGATGGTCTAACAGACCTTCATTGGATGGTCTAACAGTCCTTCATTAGATGGTCTAACAGACCTTCATTGGATGGTCTAACAGTCCTTCATTAGATGATCTAACAGACCTTCATTAGATGGGCTAACAGTCCTTCATTAGATGGTCTAACAGACCTTCATTGGATGGTCTAACAGTCCTTCATTAGATGGTCTAACCGTCCTTCATTAGATGATCTAACAATCCTTCATTGGATGGTCTAACAGTCCTTCATTAGATGGTCTAACCGTCCTTCATTAGATGATCTAACAATCCTTCATTAGATGATCTAACAGTCCTTCATTGGATGGGCTAACAGTCCTTCATTGGATGGTCTAACAGTCCTTCATTAGATGGTCTAACAGACCTTCATTGGATGGTCTAACAGTCCTTCATTAGATGGTCTAACAGTCCTTCATTAGATGGGCTAATAGTCCTTCATTGGATGGGCTAACAGTCCTTCATTAGATGGTCTAACAGTCCTTCATTAGATGGGCTAACAGTCCTTCATTAGATGGGCTAACAGTCCTTCATTAGATGGGCTAACAGTCCTTCATTGGATGGTCTAACAGTCCTTCATTGGATGGTCTAACAGTCCTTCATTGGATGGGCTAACAGTCCTTCATTGGATGGTCTAACAGTCCTTCATTGGATGGTCTAACAGACCTTCATTGGATGGTCTAACAGTCCTTCATTAGATGGTCTAACAGTCCTTCATTAGATGGGCTAATAGTCCTTCATTGGATGGGCTAACAGTCCTTCATTAGATGGTCTAACAGTCCTTCATTAGATGGGCTAACAGTCCTTCATTAGATGGGCTAACAGTCCTTCATTAGATGGGCTAACAGTCCTTCATTAGATGGGCTAACAGTCCTTCATTGGATGGGCTAACAGTCCTTCATTGGATGGGCTAACAGTCTTTCATTGGATGGGCTAACAGTCCTTCATTGGATGGTCTAACAGTCCTTCATTAGATGGGCTAACAGTCCTTCATTAGATGGGCTAACAGTCCTTCATTAGATGGGCTAACAGTCCTTCATTAGATGGGCTAACAGTCCTTCATTAGATGGTCTAACAGTCCTTCATTAGATGGTAGGGCTGCACAATTAATCGAATTTCTAATCGCGATTACGATTATGGATGCCACGATTGCGTAATCGTTCAAAGCCGCGATTAAAAAAAAAAAAAAAAAATCCACTCTGCGTGCATTTAGAGCATGTTATGAGAGGCAAATCACAACTACTTCAGAAAACCTAGCACAATAGGAAGAAACTACCAGGCAGCGATGTATGTGTATGCTGAAATAAAGTATTTCACCTCAGAAAAACGGACGTTCCTGTCATGTCAGCCGTTATAGGCTACTGTGTTCAAAGCGCACACTCTTCAATTGCACGCGCAAATGCGGCAGCACGCGCTGTGTTTATAAAGTGCAAAGGAAACTACGAGCATGCAACGTTGTTACGTTGTAAATTGGTAGCCTAAGTCACAAAATAAAAGTAAAATAGCCTACCAATAAATCACGTTACTGGTACGTCGTGTGTTAGCTGAGAAGGATTTGCATGCAGGGATGATTTTCACTATTCACCAGGAGCAGTTTCCATGTTTCATTATTAACCGTTCTTGTTAGTATTGTGTATCACCATGGTAACTGTCGTTTTAATATTAACCCCAATTTTGTATTTTTTTACAATTTTTCCACTTTATTTTATTTTATTTTTATTTATTTTTATATATATTTTAAATGACTGGGGGCTCATACCAACATTGTATTAACAAAAGCAAGTTTGGGACTGCTATTTAATAGCTTTAGCATAGGCCTAACGTTTATTTCTTAGTAGTCTTTAATAGTCTTAACTACTATTAGTCATTCTTACACTTTATGTGTATGTTAAGTAAAGGGGGGCAGTGTGTCACAATTTTAAAGTAAACATGTATAATAATATGCCTATATATTCAATGTAAATTGTGATAATCGTAATTAATAATCGCAATTACAATTTCAAGGGAATAATCGACAATTATGATTTTTGTCATAATCGTGCAGCCCTATTAGATGGTCTAACAGTCCTTCATTGGATGGTCTAACAGTCCTTCATTGGATGGGCTAACAGTCCTTCATTGGATGGGCTAACAGTCCTTCATTAGATGGGCTAATAGTCCTTCATTAGATGGGCTAATAGTCCTTCATTAGATGGGCTAATAGTCCTTCATTAGATGGGCTAACAGTCCTTCATTAGATGGGCTAACAGTCCTTCATTGGATGGTCTAACAGTCCTTCATTGGATGGGCTAACAGTCCTTCATTAGATGATCTAACAGTCCTTCATTGGATGGTCTAACAGTCCTTCATTGGATGGGCTAACAGTCCTTCATTAGATGGGCTAACAGTCCTTCATTAGATGGTCTAACAGTCCTTCATTAGATGGTCTAACAGTCCTTCATTGGATGGTCTAACAGTCCTTCATTGGATGGGCTAACAGTCCTTCATTGGATGGGCTAACAGTCCTTCATTGGATGGGCTAACAGTCCTTCATTAGATGGTCTAACAGTCCTTCATTGGATGGTCTAACAGTCCTTCATTGGATGATCTAACAGTCCTTCATTAGATGGGCTAACAGTCCTTCATTAGATGGTCTAACAGTCCTTCATTAGATGGTCTAACAGTCCTTCATTAGATGATCTAACAGTCCTTCATTAGATGGTCTAACAGTCCTTCATTAGATGGTCTAACAGTCCTTCATTAGATGATCTAACAGTCCTTCATTGGATGGGCTAACAGTCCTTCATTGGATGGGCTAACAGTCCTTCATTAGATGGTCTAACAGTCCTTCAAAGATGTCTCATATAGACGACCCCTAAAGATGACCCGCAAAGACAATCCCCATAGATGGTCCCCTATATGTCCCACATAGCCAACCAATATAGACGACCCCTATTTAATCAAAGGTCGTTGAAACCTTGTGATATCATAGCATGTAATAAAGAGTATAAATGTTTTTACCTCCTGAATGTGAGGCGGGAGTTGAACATTTGGGTAGAAGATGCTCTTGAAGGACTTAAACACCTTGTAAAAGCTAAACCACACCAGCAGGAAGCACAGCCCCAATGACAACAGGAAGTACAGAAATATCTGCCAGTACGGAATCATTCCTGAAATCACACACAGCATTCATTCATCTGGGCTGGACTAGCCATGACATCTGAAGCATAGATTCTGCATTATGTAACATGATTCATAAATGGTAGGTTATAAATATCATAGATATTGCTGAATAACCATATAAATTATGTAGCTTAAGATAATTACATTTATTAAATGAATCATGTTTCTCAGAATGGCAGCCTTTACGAAAGGTGCAGTGAGGGGTAAGTTGTGTCACTGGAGCACCATATTTAGTTTTCAGTTATATGGCTGTATGTTTAAGAAACATTTGAGTGTGGGTTGTTCATTAACCTTTTATTGAACCAAGAGGTTAACATGACACGTGACTCATAAATGACACATGAGATCTGTTATCAGACATGAAGAGTTATTAACAACCATATATGACTCTACTTGTTGATTTCACTGGAAAGCAAACTGAACTTAGCGTGTATGTGTGAGTGAGTGAGTGTGTGTGTGTGTGTGTGTGTGTGATGGATCTGCTGACCTTCAGTGCGTGTGCAGTGTTTGTCACTGAAGACACTTGTCTTGTTGTAGAAGTCATAGCGACTCTGAACTCTGACACAGTACCCCGTCCATCGGTCCAGCTCAGACAGCGTCACCACATTATTCTGCGTCTTCAAGACTTCAGCCTTCTGCACAGGCACAAGAGGAGAGGGAATGGGTTAGCTTTAATGGCAATGCTATACTTCCCTCATCAGTACCTTTATTATCCTTTTTAATATCATTATTATTGGTGGATTAATGGTTCAAAAATCCAGTGACATCCACATATTCAGACTTCTGGACCTCAGTGTTTGTGGAAATATTTTTAAAGGGCACCTATTATGACTCTTTTCACAAGATGTAAAATAAGTCTCTGATGTCCCCAGTGTATGTATGTGAAGTTTTAGCTCAAAATACCCAACAGATAATTTTTTACAGCATGTTTTTAAATTGTAATTTTTTGGGGCTCAGAAAAACGCGCTGTTTTAGTGTGTGCCCTTTAAATGCAAATTAACTGCTTCTGCACTGCACAGGGGGCGGAGCCTCACGAGCTCGCGCTTCAGTCAGGACAATCTCATCTTATAATATCAGAACAGAAACTCTCAGTTGCGGTGTTCATTTCGACTCGGAGTCGGACAATAATGCCCACAGAGCCAGAGAATATATGCTGTATGAGATAGAACAGGTATAGTGTAGTTTAATTATGGTTATAACTTATTTGTCATCCGCTTTTATCCACTAATACAAGCCTGCTGTAGCAAAACCCGTCCGGATGATGACCAAAATATACTGACGAGTTCAGTGAAGTTTATTGTACATCACACAAAAGATGAGCGTTAGTTTTACTCCAGAGAATCTCTGTAAGAGCTGAATAAACATAGTATAAGAAGTGAGCATTAAAGTTTTATCCATAAACTCTCTCTCTCTCTCTCCCTTTCATTATCAACAACATACACAGCGAAGTACACAAAACACTCGTTACAACTAACAGTAAACAAATATACACACCTTTTCAGTGGGTGCTAAATAAACTGGTAAACCTTATATCCGTAAAATGACTCGAAGAGCTGTCATAAAGAGCGTGCTCGCACTTTCATTTCTTCCGTGTCCAGTCACGTTAGGCCTGTTGCTCCGGAGAGTGTAAGCTTGATCACAAACAGTACAGATCCATCCTTGAGTAACAACGGGAGTAAATGAAGACTGCTATGTTCATTCTTACATCCAACAACAAAACACCTCAATCGCTTAGGAGACATTCTTGTCTACAGCTGCTCAAGCGTCGAAATAATGGCGGACTCTGTGTCCAGCTCACTCAGGGCGGGTCTGGGCTCAAACTGAAGTGCCAATCAACAGTCGTGGGAGGGGCCTGCTCAATTCTACGTCACATTGCACCGAATCTGAGAACAGCTCATTCTGAGACAGTGCTTTATTTATTGAGATTGTAAAAAAAACACTGGGTGGATTTTTATCATTCTAGGGTGGTTTTGCTCACACACTGCCAACACACATTTATGTTCAAACACCATGTAAAAGTGAATTTTGCATAATAGGTGCCCTTTAAAGTACTTTAAGAGAGAAGAATCTGGATAAAGATTAGAAACCAACATCTTTTTAAAGAACGTGGTCATCATGCTCTTAAAAGCACTTCTGAATTCCTTCAGTCTCAGAAATGATGTTGACATCAGAAATTGTACTAGTCCACATTAGATGCCACTTTCGGACACTAAGGCTGCATTTACACAGCAAGTCTTAATGCACAGTTCCGTTTTTTTGGCCTGACTGTTTACATTAACTTTAGACAGGACTGGTATCCGATATCTGTTTACATTAATTCCCGCCCAAAATGACTTTCGCTGATCTTTTTACTACGCACATGCTAGACCCTGGTTTTGAATGGCTAAGCTATTAAAATTATTTATATAATTCATGTCGGGTGGTCATGATTATTTTTCAGCGTGGACAAGATAACAACTGTTGTGACTCATGAATGTTTTGCAGCGCAAAATCTGATGGAACAGATAGTCCGGAGAATTCTGAAGTGAAATAAAGTAGCCGTGTAATATACTTTTTTATGAATTAGAATGAATTAACCAGAGAGAGAGAGAGAGAGTGCATGAGTGAGTAACCTAATAGTGAAGCTTGCTGGTTTAATTACAGTGAAGTTATCACCTCATTGCTGAGAAATTTAATGTAGGTTTCAGTAGTGAAGCTGTATTATTTATAAAAATCATGGGCAGAGGTTGAGAACCAGCTCCTGAATGTTTTTGTGTTTGCGCAATTTCTTTTCTTTACAAAGATAAATATAAAGTTCCCACCTCAATAAAAAGCTGTGAGCGAGCGTATACAGGCATGTCTGCCTCATAATACAACATTAAACAGCTTTCTTTGTGAATTAACGTGTTGTCCTCATCTTATGGTGGCTTGAATTTAAAGGGGAATCGGATATGCAGGTTTAGACGTAGGTCGGATGTCCAGATATCAGATATGTATCTGATTTAAAATCACTAGAGAACCCCAGGCAGGTGTGTTTGATCAGGGCTGATCTCTGCAGGACCACTAGAGAACCCCAGGCAGGTGTGTTTGATCAAGGCTGATCTCTGCAGGACCACTAGAGAACCCCAGGCAGGTGTGTTTGATCAGGGCTGATCTCTGCAGGACCACTAGAGAACCCCAGGCAGGTGTGTTTGATGAGGGCTGATCTCTACAGGACCACTAGAGAACCCCAGGCAGGTGTGTTTGATCAGGGCTGATCACTGCAGGACCACTAGAGAACCCCAGGCAGGTGTGTTTGATCAGGGCTGATCACTGCAGGACCACTAGAGAACCCCAGGCAGGTGTGTTTGATCAGGGCTGATCTCTACAGGACCACTAGAGAACCCCAGGCAGGTGTGTTTGATCAGGGCTGATCACTGCAGGACCACTAGAGAACCCCAGGCAGGTGTGTTTGATCAGGGCTGATCTCTGCAGGGCCACTAGAGAACCCCAGGCAGGTGTGTTTGATGAGGGCTGATCTCTGCAGGGCCACTAGAGAACCCCAGGCCGGTGTGTTTGATCAGGGCTGATCTCTGCAGGGCCACTAGAGAACCCCAGGCAGGTGTGTTTGATCAGGGCTGATCTCTGCAGGGCCACTAGAGAACCCCAGGCAGGTGTGTTTGATCAGGGCTGATCTCTGCAGGACCACTAGAGAACCCGAGGCAGGTGTGTTTGATCAGGGCTGATCTCTGCAGGACCACTAGAGAACCCCAGGCAGGTGTGTTTGATCAGGGCTGATCTCTGCAGGACCACTAGAGAACCCCAGGCAGGTGTGTTTGATCAGGGCTGATCTCTGCAGGGCCACTAGAGAACCCCAGGCAGGTGTGTTTGATCAGGGCTGATCTCTGCAGGGCCACTAGAGAACCCCAGGCAGGTGTGTTTGATCAGGGCTGATCTCTGCAGGACCACTAGAGAACCCGAGGCAGGTGTGTTTGATCAGGGCTGATCTCTGCAGGACCACTAGAGAACCCCAGGCAGGTGTGTTTGATGAGGGCTGATCTCTGCAGGACCACTAGAGAACCCCAGGCAGGTGTGTTTGATCAGGGCTGATCTCTGCAGGGCCACTAGAGAACCCCAGGCAGGTGTGTTTGATGAGGGCTGATCTCTGCAGGGCCACTAGAGAACCCCAGGCCGGTGTGTTTGATCAGGGCTGATCTCTGCAGGACCACTAGAGAACCCCAGGCAGGTGTGTTTGATGAGGGCTGATCTCTGCAGGGCCACTAGAGAACCCCAGGCAGGTGTGTTTGATCAGGGCTGATCTCTGCAGGACCACTAGAGAACCCCAGGCAGGTGTGTTTGATCAGGGCTGATCTCTGCAGGGCCACTAGAGAACCCCAGGCAGGTGTGTTTGATCAGGGCTGATCTCTGCAGGGCCACTAGAGAACCCCAGGCCAGTGTGTTTGATCAGGGCTGATCTCTGCAGGGCCACTAGAGAACCCCAGGCAGGTGTGTTTGATGAGGGCTGATCTCTACAGGACCACTAGAGAACCCCAGGCAGGTGTGTTTGATCAGGGCTGATCTCTACAGGACCACTAGAGAACCCCAGGCAGGTGTGTTTGATCAGGGCTGATCTCTGCAGGACCACTAGAGAACCCCAGGCAGGTGTGTTTGATCAGGGCTGATCTCTGCAGGGCCACTAGAGAACCCCAGGCAGGTGTGTTTGATCAGGGCTGATCTCTGCAGGGCCACTAGAGAACCCCAGGCAGGTGTGTTTGATCAGGGCTGATCTCTGCAGGACCACTAGAGAACCCCAGGCAGGTGTGTTTGATGAGGGCTGATCACTGCAGGGCCACTAGAGAACACCAGGCCAGTGTGTTTGATCAGGGCTGATCACTGCAGGACCACTAGAGAACCCCAGGCAGGTGTGTTTGATCAGGGCTGATCTCTGCAGGGCCACTAGAGAACCCCAGGCAGGTGTGTTTGATCAGGGCTGATCTCTGCAGGGCCACTAGAGAACCCCAGGCAGGTGTGTTTGATGAGGGCTGATCTCTACAGGACCACTAGAGAACCCCAGGCCGGTGTGTTTGATCAGGGCTGATCTCTGCAGGGCCACTAGAGAACCCCAGGCAGGTGTGTTTGATGAGGGCTGATCTCTACAGGACCACTAGAGAACCCCAGGCAGGTGTGTTTGATCAGGGCTGATCTCTACAGGACCACTAGAGAACCCCAGGCAGGTGTGTTTGATCAGGGCTGATCTCTGCAGGGCCACTAGAGAACCCCAGGCAGGTGTGTTTGATCAGGGCTGATCTCTGCAGGGCCACTAGAGAACCCCAGGCAGGTGTGTTTGATCAGGGCTGATCTCTGCAGGACCACTAGAGAACCCCAGGCCGGTGTGTTTGATGAGGGCTGATCACTGCAGGACCACTAGAGAACCCCAGGCCGGTGTGTTTGATCAGGGCTGATCTCTGCAGGACCACTAGAGAACCCCAGGCAGGTGTGTTTGATCAGGGCTGATCTCTACAGGACCACTAGAGAACCCCAGGCAGGTGTGTTTGATGAGGGCTGATCTCTGCAGGGCCACTAGAGAACCCCAGGCAGGTGTGTTTGATGAGGGCTGATCTCTGCAGGACCACTAGAGAACCCCAGGCAGGTGTGTTTGATGAGGGCTGATCTCTGCAGGGCCACTAGAGAACCCCAGGCAGGTGTGTTTGATGAGGGCTGATCTCTGCAGGACCACTAGAGAACCCCAGGCAGGTGTGTTTGATCAGGGCTGATCTCTGCAGGGCCACTAGAGAACCCCAGGCAGGTGTGTTTGATGAGGGCTGATCTCTGCAGGACCACTAGAGAACCCCAGGCAGGTGTGTTTGATCAAGGCTGATCTCTGCAGGGCCACTAGAGAACCCCAGGCAGGTGTGTTTGATCAGGACTGATCTCTGCAGGGCCACTAGAGAACCCCAGGCCGATGTGTTTGATCAGGACTGATCTCTGCAGGACCACTAGAGAACCCCAGGCAGGTGTGTTTGATCAGGGCTGATCTCTGCAGGACCACTAGAGAACCCCAGGCAGGTGTGTTTGATCAGGACTGATCTCTGCAGGACCACTAGAGAACCCCAGGCCGATGTGTTTGATCAGGACTGATCTCTGCAGGACCACTAGAGAACCCCAGGCAGGTGTGTTTGATCAGGGCTGATCTCTGCAGGGCCACTAGAGAACCCCAGGCAGGTGTGTTTGATCAGGACTGATCTCTGCAGGGCCACTAGAGAACCCCAGGCCGATGTGTTTGATCAGGACTGATCTCTGCAGGACCACTAGAGAACCCCAGGCAGGTGTGTTTGATCAGGGCTGATCTCTGCAGGACCACTAGAGAACCCCAGGCAGGTGTGTTTGATCAGGACTGATCTCTGCAGGGCCACTAGAGAACCCCAGGCCGATGTGTTTGATCAGGACTGATCTCTGCAGGACCACTAGAGAACCCCAGGCAGGTGTGTTTGATCAGGGCTGATCTCTGCAGGACCACTAGAGAACCCCAGGAAGGTGTGTTTGATCAGGACTGATCTCTGCAGGACCACTAGAGAACACCAGGCCAGTGTGTTTGATCACCTGCAGAACAGGGGCCCTCGAGGGCCAGAGTTGAGGACCGCTGATCTATGCAGTGCAACGGCTGGTCATTAGCGCACAGATACCTGATAGCCTTCAAGCTGCTTCCAGTAGTGGATGAGGTACTGCATGTCCTGGACCAGCGTCTTCATGGACTCGTTGGTGCTGCTCAGAGGGTCAGCGATGACGATCTCCAGATCTCCTTTAACAGAGGTCAGCTTCACACTGGACGGAGGACCTAGATCAGCTACAGAGGAGAGGGACAGAGCAGTGGTCACACCGCAGAATCAAGAGCCGAGGCCAGATTACAACAGACCAGTTTAATCACCCTCTTTATCTGGGCAGAAGGTGATGTTGGTCCAGTTGGAGAAATGCTGTGCTGTGTTGGCCCGCACACGCAGGAGATATATGCCCCAGTAACTCAGTCCAGCATCAGTGAAATCACAGCGCCGCTCCAGACCATCTGCGCACACGGTCCTCCATTTCTGCTTGTGAGTCGGCTTACGGACACTGTTGGAGGAAAGACCACATGAGTGACTCGATTCATCATGTGAAGTAAAGCACTCACTGACCCTGGACAGAGGGTTTCTACATGATGTCTGAGGGAAACTGCTGGATGTCTCCCATTTGGAGTTTATTTATTAAAGCATTAACATGCATAGGTGTGATTGGCAAATCATGCATTATGTCAAAGCATTAACATGCATAGGTGTGATTGGCCCCCCCCCCACACACACACACACACACACACAGTGACATCATTTATATACATTTAATGAAATACAGTGCAAACGTCCTATATATTATATTATATTATATTATATTATATTTTATAACGTCCTATAATGGTAGCCTAATGCCATGTTGGTAGATTGGCACCTGTAGAATTTCCTTTTGTTGAAACCCCAGATACAATTATTTTGTGTAGATCCATGTCCGAGGCAGTTCGACTTAAGAAGCGCATTTCTTTACATACACACGCGCAATGAATTGGAAACACTCGATCTGCGCCAGTGGACATGCACAGTTATGAATGCCTGTGCAGCAATGTGAAACAATGGCAAGCACACACGCAACTTCTACGGAAGACTGTATTCTCGTACTGTTTCGACTTTATTTTTGAAATGTTTCGACTTTCTTCTTTTTTTACAGATTTCTTTGTTTCTTTTTTTTCCTGTTGCGGCTATTCTGATCATGCTATGACATTTTCTCGATGTGCAGCTGCTCTAGAGGCAGTATTTTCTAACCATGTCGGGGGAGTTTTATGCGTATTATAATGTCACTTGCCAGGTCATGTAAGGGGTAGACTACAGAATTTATTATACTTGTCAAAACGAAAATAGGAACTCCACTGTCTCTCTTTACATTTATTTTGTCCCGTTGTCGGCTTCAGCTAAGAAAAGAAATAGTTCGCCCCACACGTCCAAAATTCTTAGCACACTTTAGATAACCTTCTGCAACAAGTGCAGGCTCTTTGGTGGAGCTCTGCTTTGAAAGAAGTTCCATCGTGACAAATGAATGGACTACTTGCGGAATGACATGAAGGCATGAATCAGAGGAACAAAAAACGTTGACAGCGGTGAGCGGTCATTATGTTTAACAATACCCGAACCGTGCTTTGCGCGCGACCTGCAAAAAAAAAAAATTTAAAAATTGCATGATTTACGAGAGCATCATTTTCAGGTCGGAAAAGCCGGATTTCCGGATATTTCCGTATTCTTCTATATATTTACTTACAATATATACAGTATAATGCTTTAGAATTCATTATCATTGGCTGGATGACGTCTGTTCCCATGAACTTTTGCCTATGCTTTGCATAGATTTGGTGAAACATTCCAAGCACAATTCAGCACATTTCTCACTTAATTCTTACTATTATGATGCAAAAATGACACGAATTACTAGAAAAATAATTCTATATTACACATCAAGGTAGTATTTGTTGTACTGCCTTTAATTTAATTTATAGAAATAAGTCACATTGAGAAGACCAAGAATAAAACAAAACATCTGGACAGATTATGATAATAAGAATTTTTTTACGACTGTAAAAGCATGTTGTTAATTCTGGTTCGCCAGTGTTTAAGAGCGACGAGCGCGTTGTGGCGGAAAGAGCGCGTCTACGGTTATTAGAGCCTTCATGACAAGGACAGTCAAGTTCACTTGAGCATTCACAGCATTTTGTGCCATTGTAAATTGTAATATGTTTATTGTGTGTGTATATATCTGATTAATCTAATATAGGATGCGTTTGGTTGAGTTAATGAACGATGCAGTAAAGCACTTAATTGTACCAGTGATCATCTTTATCTTTAGCGTGCGCAGCTCAAACAGCAATGCACATTTATAACTTGGGACTGTCATATACATGCCATTATAATTAGAACACTATTGTAATAAAACGTTGTGAAATCTCTGGGTTTAGTTGATGTGCTTCAGCGTGTTGTTGTGGGAATAGTACATCCAGAACAGGGATTACAAGTTTGCTTGTGCATTCACGTTTGGCCATAGGAGTGTAAAATTAATTTTAAAAGTTAAGGAATCTTACAATGGTTCAAAGTAGGCTACTATATTGTATATGTTTGATTTATGTTGAAGTGTTTGGGACATGGCTTTTAATGGTTAGCCTTTTGTTTTTGTATTCAGGCTATCAATATATACAAATTTGAATTTAGATTTGTCGGCCAATATATCGGTTATCAGCTTTCAAATGTAAAGAAATAACAGTTATCGATATTGGCCTAAATGTTCATATCTGTAGCCTAGAAATCTAGACGCACCCTAGCGGCAGCAAAATGTATTTTGCAGCCAGGTGGGTCTAGACACTCTCAATAGACCTTCTAGCTGCAAAACCCCAAATTGGGTCAGGCCAATCATAGACATAATATACATAGACGCCCTATTGGCCGCTGGATCGTACGTCAACGGCGCCGCCATACTGCGGAGGGCAACTTTCCCATACCCATACTTCTCATAACGAGAATTGAGAAAAATGCCTATTTCTTGTGCTGCTTGGGGCTTTACAAATCGCCACACAATTGAAAACAGGTCTCAGGGAATTACCTTTCACAAGCAAAACTGAAAATTTGTTTCTGGTTGCATTTCATTTACTATTTTTATTTTCAGAGGAGAAAGGCCACGAAATTTAAAAATACTACTGTTATTGTGTCACGAAATGTAGTTTTAAGAGTTTTTCAGTCGACAATGTAGTTGTTTAAAGCTCAAATCTGTGGTTTATTTATAAAGATAGCGCCTTTTTAAAAATGTTATCTGACGGTTTCGGAGTTGTGAGATCCAGCGATCACCGCGGGCGCTCAGCGCTCATGTACCCCGCCGAGAACAGCCTTGCCTCGGCTAGAGCTTCTGAGTTCTGACGTTCGTCGCTGTCAGTCTAGTGAGAATAATTCGTCTTGTGTTTATCTAACGGGCGATCTTTGGTTTCATTAATCTATAATTTGTTCCTTGGCAGATTGTTTTGGCTGAGGGCAAAGTGAAGTTTCATAACTTTATATATTTAGGCTATTTAACTTTAACAGTGTAGCCTGCTATATGTTTGACTGGATCGTTTACTTTATTTCTTGACTTAGCTTCTTATACCTTTTAAAAACTGAAATTTAACAAAAAGAGACAGGGTTGCGTCATTTTATTTTATATAGCCTATGTAATAATATTTTAAAATGTATAAATTTACATTATTTATTATTGTTATTATAATAATATACCACTTGCGATTATCAATCTATTATAGTTATGCTGTTAAATTATTTTACTATTCATAGTAACAATTTAACTTATTATATTTTTATTGTCTATTCTGTAATTGATATTTCATATTCTATTTCTATTATTATAGTATTATACATAAACTATATGCTATTATCAATATATTATTATTATTATTATATTAGTACTTATGATATTATATAATTATACTTTTCATTACTATTTTATTTGCTGTATACTGTTTGTTTATTTTATTGACTAAACTATTTACTATTAGCCTACCTCTCACTTTATCTTATATTTACTATTTGCATTGCACTGTAGTTGTACCATATCATATGTATTACCATAAAGGATCCATCAGTTATCTTTGTTATTGCTAAAATCGGGTCAATGACAGTATGCTTTTCCCACAATAAGAAAACTTTATTTAATTTAATGTGAAAATTAAATTATATCTCAGTATGGGGGTGTTCAATCACGTCGCGTATAGAGTAGGCGGGGCGGGCTTAACATGTGACGACAGAGTTGCGACGGTTACCTGCCTGCGACTTGAAAACAAAGAATGACGGCTGCTGGAGAACAGTCTTTCGAATCGGCTTTGTCCGCGACTCTGGAGGACTTGGAGTTAAGTTTTTCTTTGAGAAAAGAGCAAAGAACGGCACTTAAGTCATTCTTTAAAAAAGGAAGATGTGTTCGTCGTTTTGCCGGCCAGATATGGCAAAAGTTGAATGAATCTATCAACTAGCTCCGCTGTTGGGAAAACGCTCTGGTTGGTTGAAGCGCTGTCCTATTGCGTGCAGAGGGAATTTGAAAGACAGCCGTTTATCCCGCCCCTCGAAGTGAGCGTGTCTATGGTGAGTTGCCAGACTAAACATCTTGATGTAGTCTGGCTTGCCAGGCTATCATAACTGTGCATCCCAAGTCAATATACTGTATACAAATATTTTTATACTACAGGACATGAACCTCAAATCTCTCACAAGAATCTATTATGACCTGTCCAGCCTGTGTAATTATTTTTCATTTTGTTATCTGTAATTAGAAGATTGGCTCAATAATCTAAATAAACATGATGTTATGGATGAAAGCAGAGATATAGTGTTCTTACGCGAGATACTGTGCAGTAAAGGTGATCGTCCCGTTGATGGCGCTCTGCTGATCGTCAGCCCAGTCCCAGCGCAGAACATACTGTGTGTTGAGACTCTGAACAGAGAGATTCTGAGGAGGGCTCAAATCTGCAAGAGCTGGGACACACACACACACACACACACACACACAATCAAACACGCTTAGGTAAGGTCGGATACAGGTTTTCACACGTCACATAGTACTTTTACAGTGTAAAAGTATAACGCTACCTATAACACCTGATGTACTTGTTACATCATAAGAATGGCATCTACGCTAATGTTACTCTTTCTGTTTATATCCCGAGGTTATATTCTGAGTCAGTCGGACCCAGCCAGTATCCAGATCAGATGGAGGACCTGCGCCTAGACACGACCACAACGCATGATGTAGTCAGCCGGATCCGGGCCGTATCCAGATCAGATGGAGGACCTGCGTCTAGACAAGACCACAACACATGATGTAGTCAGCCGGATCCGGGCCGTATCCAGATCAGATGGAGGACCTGCGCCTAGACACGACCACAACACGTGATGTAGTCAGCCGGATCCGGGCCGTATCCAGATCAGATGGAGGACCTGCGCCTAGACACGACCACAACGCATGATGTAGTCAGCCGGATCCGGGCCGTATCCAGATCAGATGGAGGACCTGCGCCTAGACACGACCACAACGCATGATGTAGTCAGCCGGATCCGAGCCGTACCCAGATCAGATGGAGGACCTGCGCCTAGACACGACCACAACACATGATGTAGTCAGCCGGATCCGGGCCGTATCCAGATCAGATGGAGGACCTGCGCCTAGACATGACCACAACGCATGATGTAGTCAGCCGGATCCGGGCCGTATCCAGATCAGATGGAGGACCTGCGCCTAGACACGAGCACAACGCATGATGTAGTCAGCCGGATCCGGGCCGTATCCAGACCAGATGGAGGACCTGCGTCTAGACAAGACAACAACACATGATGTAGTCAGCCGGATCCGGGCCGTACCCAGATCAGATGGTGGACCTGCGCCTAGACACGACCACAACGCATTATGTAGTTAGCCGGATACGGGCCGTATCCAGATCAGATGGAGGACCTGCGCCTAGACACGACCACAACGCATGATGTAGTTAGCCGGATACGGGCCGTATCCAGATCAGATGGAGGACCTGCGCCTAGACAAGACCACAACACATGATGTAGTTAGCCGGATACGGGCCGTATCCAGATCAGATGGAGGACCTGCGCCTAGACACGACCACAACACATGATGTAGTCAGCCGGATCCGGGCCGTATCCAGATCAGATGGAGGACCTGCGCCTAGACACGACCACAACACATGATGTAGTCAGCCGGATCCGAGCTGTATCCTGATCAGATGGAGGACCTGCGCCTAGACAAGACCACAACACATGATGTAGTTAGCCGGATACGGGCCGTATCCAGATCAGATGGAGGACCTGCGCCTAGACACGACCACAACACATGATGTAGTCAGCCGGATCCGGGCCGTATCCAGATCAGATGGAGGACCTGCGCCTAGACACGACCACAACGCATGATGTAGTTAGCCGGATACGGGCCGTATCCAGATCAGATGGAGGACCTGCGCCTAGACAAGACCACAACACATGATGTAGTCAGCCGGATCCGGGCCGTATCCAGATCAGATGGAGGACCTGCGCCTAGACACGACCACAACACATGATGTAGTCAGCCGGATCCGAGCTGTATCCTGATCAGATGGAGGACCTGCGCCTAGACACGACCACAACGCATGATGTAGTTAGCCGGATACGGGCCGTATCCAGATCAGATGGAGGACCTGCGCCTAGACAAGACCACAACACATGATGTAGTCAGCCGGATCCGGGCCGTATCCAGATCAGATGGAGGACCTGCGCCTAGACACGACCACAACACATGATGTAGTCAGCCGGATCCGAGCTGTATCCTGATCAGATGGAGGACCTGCGCCTAGACACGACCACAACGCATTATGTAGTTAGCCGGATACGGGCCGTATCCAGATCAGATGGAGGACCTGCGCCTAGACACGACCACAACGCATGATGTAGTTAGCCGGATACGGGCCGTATCCAGATCAGATGGAGGACCTGCGCCTAGACAAGACCACAACACATGATGTAGTCAGCCGGATCCGGGCCGTATCCAGATCAGATGGAGGACCTGCGCCTAGACACGACCACAACACATGATGTAGTCAGCCGGATCCGAGCTGTATCCTGATCAGATGGAGAACCTGCGCCTAGACACGACCACAACGCATGATGTAGTTAGCCGGATACGGGCCGTATCCAGATCAGATGGAGGACCTGCGCCTAGACACGACCACAACACATGATGTAGTCAGCCGGAACCGAGCTGTATCCTGATCAGATGGAGGACCTGCGCCTAGACACGACCACAACACATGATGTAGTCAGCCGGATCCGGGCCGTATCCAGATCAGATGGAGGACCTGCGCCTAGACACGACCACAACGCATGATGTAGTTAGCCGGATATGGGCCGTATCCAGATCAGATGGAGGAACTGCGCCTAGACACGACCACAACGCATGATGTAGTCAGCCGGATCAGGGACGTATCCAGATCAGATGGAGGACCTGCGCCTAGACACGACCACAATACATGATGTAGTCAGCCGGATCCGGGCCGTATCCAGATCAGATGGAGGACCTGCGCCTAGACACGAGCACAACGCATGATGTAGTCAGCCAGATCCGGGCCGTATCCAGATCAGATGGAGGACCTGCGCCTAGACACGACCACAACGCATGATGTAGTCAGCCGGATCCGGGCCGTGTCCAGATGAGATGGAGGACCTGCGCCTAGACATGACCACAACGCATGATGTAGTCAGCCGGATCCGGGCCGTGTCCAGATGAGATGGAGGACCTGCGCCTAGACATGACCACAACGCATGATGTAGTCAGCCGGATCCGGGCCGTATCCAGATCAGATGGAGGACCTGCGCCTAGACACGACCACAACGCATGATGTAGTCAGCCGGATCCGGGCCGTATCCAGATCAGATGGAGGACCTGCGCCTAGACACGACCACAACGCATGATGTAGTCAGCCGGATCCGGGCCGTATCCAGATCAGATGGAGGACCTGCGCCTAGACACGACCACAACACATGATGTAGTCAGCCGGATCCGGGCCGTATCCAGATCAGATGGAGGACCTGTGCCTAGACACGACCACAACGCATGATGTAGTCAGCCGGATCCGGGCCGTATCCAGATCAGATGGAGGACCTGCGCCTAGACACGACCACAACGCATGATGTAGTCAGCCGGATCCGGGCCGTATCCAGATCAGATGGAGGACCTGTGCCTAGACACGACCACAACGCATGATGTAGTCAGCCGGATCCGGGCCGTATCCAGATCAGATGGAGGACCTGTGCCTAGACACGACCACAACGCATGATGTAGTCAGCCGGATCCGGGCCGTATCCAGATCAGATGGAGGACCTGTGCCTAGACACGACCACAAGGCATGATGTAGTCAGCCGGATCCGGGCCGTATCCAGATCAGATGGAGGACCTGCGCCTAGACACGACCACAACGCATGATGTAGTCAGCCGGATCAGGGCCGTATCCAGATCAGATGGAGGACCTGCGCCTAGACATGACCACAACACATGATAGGCGCAGGTCCTCCTCCCCCAACCACAAATTTAACATGTTAAACCATACCCTGCTTTATTGTTTTACTGGCACTTTTTTATTCATACTATTTTAATCCATCATTTCTTCAATTAGACCTCTCACTTACCCTTCTTAAAAAAACATTCAAATGATCTTACGTGGACTTTTCAAAATTAGCAATAAAACAATGCTCTTGGCAACAGGGAGAGCTAGTATGTTAGCTTAGCATAGTGTCAAACACGACAATTTATGAGATTAATATCATGGTTTGCTCCAAAATCATGTTGCTTATTAGGGATGGGTCACAATTTTCGAATATTCGATTAGTTGTTTTAATTATAGAATATGGAATAGGTTGTGTGATTATTGTCTAAAAAAATCTCCATGTTTTCGGTGCTGATGCGGTGGTGACGCGCTCATGTAACCAGAGGGTGACGCTGCCAATAATGCACCTATAAGCTGTCAATCAACTCTCAGACAACAGAAGGAACACACTGTCTCACACCAGAGCATGTGAGCGGAGTGGGGATATATCCTCCAGAGCGGAGAGAGACTTTATGAAGAATGCCCTTTGTGTCATGCTGGTTCGAAAATATGTGAAATAAGAAGGGCTGTTAATTTGTAGTTGTTCATTTAAGCCATTAGTTGACTAATCACATATTTATATTAATTTAACTACTTAATACTGGAGAGACTAAACCATAATGAGCGTTTATGTAATAAGCCTGTTCCGCACTTAAGCGCACGCATTAAGTTTGCCACAAAGCCGGCAAAAGTAATGATTATGAATGTGTCAAATATAGCAAGGAGACATTTTAATTGTTTATTAATCAACTGGTGTTTTCTGTGTCAGTGTCGGCTGCAAAGATGAAGTTGACAATGCTGACTCGCAATCTTTGGAGTATTGTGAACGTGCCTACAGAAAGAAATGCACATGTTTTGTTTAAAAGTAGACATTTCCAGCTTTCCATAAATATATTTCTCATGTATGTGAGGCAAGTAGCCTATACGCTGAGTTTCGGTTCATTTATGAGACGAGTTCACGCGCCAGTGCCTCCACGTCCTGATTTTAGTGGTTGCTATATTTGCAACTTATTTATTAAATCCAGACAATTGGTTGATGAAACATTGATTAAAATTAAGATACAATTTTTACAAAACGAAATTCAGTTTAAAGAAAGGCTTTCTACGCGTTCGTCGCGTCTGAACGCGTTGTTGTCTTTGGAGCTCCATCGATTGATTTATAATTCTTGATTTCTCTTTAAACTCACTTACAACGAACATTTTCTACTTTTCCTCACCTCATAGTTACAACGCGGACTGTTGAGCAGACGCGTCTCAAGCCTAGTGATCCAACGCTGGATACTCTTATAGGTTACGTCCGTGGATCACGGCTGAACGCGTCTTCTCCGCATTCATTTACAAACAAAAATTTTTTCGCCTATCGTGCGTCTACTCTACACCCGTACCACTAAAAAGACGGATTATATCCAAGACTTCAGCCATAAATTAGTATTAATATTGATAGCATCACTGGTAGCGTCGTTGCTAACTTAACGTACTGTCCATCTGTTAAAATGGCGAATATATCAGATGTAAGTAGTCTACCTTTTGGTGCAGGTGAAGACACATTTGAGCTGCACGCGGTGCAGTCCGCCGTCATTATGAGCACCATTCTCTCTGGAAAATTGGATATTGTTGCACCCATTAGACTAAAAAAGGTCAGAGAGAAAAGTAAAGCACCATGGTACAACAATACTATGCATGTTCTAAAGAGAGAAACCCGTAATTTAGAGCGTAAATGGAAAAAAACTAACTTAGAGGTCTTTAGAATCGCATGGAAAGACAGTATGTCACGTTATAAAAAGGCCCTAAAAGAGGCCAGGGCTGAGCATCTCCGCAAACTAATAGAAAACAACCATAACAATCCTAGGTTCTTATTTAACACCGTGGCTAGACTAACAAATAAACAGATGTCTCCTGAACAAAATATTCTGTTACAGTTTAGTAGTAATGATTTCATGAAGTTCTTCACTGAGAAAATAGAAAACATCAGAACCACAATTGTAAACGTTCAATCCTCAATCGCGCCTTATATCTCAGCCTCAACTATCACCCCGCAAGAACAATTACAGTGCTTTACAACTATAGAACAAAAAGAGTTAAATAAACTTATCACTTCATCTAAAACAACAACATGTTTACTAGATCCTATAACAACTAAACTATTGAAAGAAGTGTTACCTATAGTGGAAGAGCCTCTCCTCAATATTATTAACTCGTCTTTATCTTTAGGTCATGTTCCAAGAACATTTAAACTGGCAGTTATAAAACCTCTCATTAAGAAACCACAATTAGATCCACATAATCTAGCAAATTATAGACCCATTTCAAATCTACCTTTTATGTCTAAAATACTAGAAAAAGCTGTGTCCGCTCAACTGGGCTCTTTCTTGCAAGAAAATGACACCTATGAAAAGTTTCAATCTGGTTTCAGGCCGCACCATAGCACAGAAACTGCGCTCGTTAAAATCACAAATGATTTACTTTTAGCTTCTGACCAAGGCTGTATCTCTATATTAGTTTTACTTGATCTTAGTGCTGCGTTCGATACTATAGATCACACAATACTCTTAGATCGACTACAAAATTATACTGGTGTTCAAGGACAAGCATTAAGCTGGTTTAGATCATATTTATCTGACCGCTACCATTTTGTTTATTTAAATGGAGAAAAATCGATCATAACTCCAGTAAACTATGGAGTGCCACAGGGATCTGTGTTAGGCCCTCTATTATTCTCAATATATATGCTGCCACTTGGAAATATTAAAAGGAACATGGAATTAGTTTCCATTGCTATGCTGATGACACTCAAATCTATATTTCATCACGGCCAGATGAAAACGCTAAATTATCCAAATTGACAGAGTGTGTTAAAGATATAAAAGATTGGATGACGCGCAATTTTCTTTTATTAAATCCAGACAAGACAGAGGTACTAATCATCGGTTCAAAAAACCGCCCACAAAACCTCTCACACTACAACTTTAACATAGTAGGATGTCCTGTTACTTCACCCTCTACAGTAAAAGACCTGGGTGTTATACTAGACTGCAACCTGTCTTTTGAAAATCATATTTCATATGTTACAAGAACAGCCTTTTCCACCTTAGAAACATTGCTAAGCTACGTAACATGCTATCAGTTTCTGATGCAGAAAAGTTAGTTCATGCATTCATGACCTCGAGACTAGATTACTGTAATGCTTTATTAGCTGGTTGTCCTGCATCCTCAATAAACAAGCTACAGTTAGTCCAAAATGCCGCCGCTAGAGTTCTTACTAGATCAAGAAAATATGATCATATAACACCAATTTTAACATCACTACATTGGTTACCTATAAAGTCACGTATTAATTACAAGGTATTGCTACTGACTTATAAAGCCCTAAACGGCTTAGCTCCAGTCTATTTAACGGATCTTCTATCGCCCTATAATCCATCGCGCTCTTTAAGGTCACTAAATTCGAGGCTTTTGGTCATACCTAGGATATCCAGATCCACCAAAGGAGGGAGAGCATTTTCACATTTAGCTCCAAAACTCTGGAATAGCCTTCCTGATACTGTTCGTTGCTCAGACTCGCTCTCCCAGTTTAAAACTAGATTAAAGACGCATCTCTTCAGCCAGGCATTCATATAATACTTTTAATCTTACAGTTAAATCCGGTCTCTAGTTCAAAAACGCCAGAGGAGAACTGGCCCCCGACTGAGCCCGGGTTCTCCCAAGGTTTTTTTTCTCCATTAGGTCCTGATGGAGTTTTTCGGTTCCTTGCCACTGTTGCCTTTGGCTTGCTCAGTTGGGGATATTTGGGGATATTTAATCTAACTAATAAATCAACGATACTATTGATCAGCATTACCAAACATGGACGTTCCACTAGAAACAAACGTTGATGTATTGTTTTAATTTATTACTGTGAAGCTGCTTTGATACAATCTATGTTGTGAAAAGCGCTATATAAATAAACTTGACTTGACTTGACTTGACTTCTAACCAAAACTTAATCAAGTGGTCAAAATCATGTCTGACCCACTCCATATGTCATTGTCTCCTGATATTGCGCATCTAATTATCCTATCTTACTCCATCTTACTTATCTTATCCCTATCTTGCTGTTCACTTTCCATATAATCAACACAGATGAAATTAGAAAATAACATTATAGGCCTATTATTTAAACATAAATAAGAAACTAAATGTGTTTTCTTTAATGGATACAACACGTATAGTATTATTATTAAAATATACTAAAGTACTTTGTAATGTAGTTACTTGAATAGTTTTTCAGCAAACTACTTGTTTACTCTTACTCGAGTCATTATTTTCCTGTATTCTACTCTAGTAAATAATTTAAGTAGCAATACTTTCTCAAGTACAATTTTTCAGTACTCTTTCCATCACTGTATATATATATATATATATATATGTGTGTGTGTGTGTGTGTGTGTGTTATTATTTTTATATTTTTTAATTTAAATGATTATTATTATCATAATTAGATAGGCTATCTTTGCAACAAACACAGAGACAAGCATTTTTTTTTTCAGCCCGGAAATCATTGCCTGTCCTTTGGTTTGTATAATAACAACAACTACATTTGGATTATTAAACAATGTGGAAATAAAGTGAATCTGCAGAGTTTTGCATTCACAGGCATGTAAAGGAAACCATTGACACGGAGAAGAAAGAGTTAAACTCTTCATGTGCTCGCGCTCATGAACGCTACTGAACATCTGAACACACACTACCATCAAACGCACATCACGGGTCGTCTTCTGTCTGTTCTCCAACATGTGATCAAATGTATATTTCTGCAAACGTGTTTAAACTGGTTAACTAAGGCAAAGGCATTCGTTTTCAAGACGAGTTCGCACGCCACTGCGCAACACACACACACACACACACACACACACACACATCACCGCGTGTTCATTTCATAAACTGTGGACAATGGCTTATTTAATGTTTAAATTAATGTATATGTCCAAGAAACTGGTAATGTCATTCTCTGTAGTAGTGCTATCGTGGCGTAGACTAATAATCTGTTTGGTTGTAAAATATTCCCTGAATGAAATGAAATGGAAAGTATCATTCATTCACAGACAGCTTACGAAGATGTTCAACTAATAAAGGTCTTCATCGCTGGCAAACAATAGGATGCATTTGCAGATTTGCTTTCACTTGACTGTAGGTCCACTTCATCCAACACTTGATGTTCTTAATTCTTCCTGTTACGAGTCCGAGTGTGAAACCGCTTCAGATTCAGTGTACAGGAACAAATCATTCAAACTGATTCGATTTAGACAGTTCTGCCAAATTGGTTAATGACGTTTATAACAGAATCGATGCAAAAGAATTATTAATTTGTGAATTGAGCATCGTCCAGAAAAAAAGATACAGCACGTTTAGAATAAACTACGCATAACAACATGTATTGCGTTAAAATAAAACAAAGAGAGGAACGTCACCCGGCATTACAGTGGGAGTTCGAGGTGAGCGGCGCTGAGGACGCAAATATTAAGGCTTATTCCGGTCCCAGTAGCGTCATACACTACGATGTGTGTTCTTAAATCTGCTCAAAATGTCAAACATGTTTTGCTATCCTCCGACTGGATGGAATCATAATCTGAAGCTAAAAAAATCTGAGTCTGTGCCCATCATACACTACGTGATTTTGAATCTGCAGAGCGGCGCCGGCATTCGGCAGCTCCTGCAGACTCTCCCGGGTCGCAGACCTGAGCTACAGGCGTGTGGTGTATCCCAGCCTTTCACGAGTAACGCTGGACTGGACACTACTAGTGTACGAGATCATCCGTTAATCATCAGCGGTCTGACAGCTCGTCCCTTCTGCTCACATAAAGAGACATTCACAACATTTATTATTGCTATTTTCCATCTTTTTAGGACACAAATAATAGAATTTCACTTATTTTTTATTTTAATGTTTGCATCCCCAGGATACGCAAGTCCTTTTGGGGAATAAATTAATTGAAAACAGAATGCTTGTTTGACAATGTGTATTACAATATTTTTTAAAACATTTATTCACTACATTATTCTTTGTAAAATTCTGTTGAACAATAAGTATAATGCCTATTTATGACTATATTAGCCTTCTGTATCATATTTAATTAATATGCAAATTTCTAGGGCCAATAAATAATCAATATGACCAAATCTTTGTAGAGAACCCTGTTGTGCTCAATCTACTTCATGCCTTCTGTCCTCTGATCGAGAGATCAGACGAAAGTACATGACCTGAAACATCCTTAGGCTACATATAAAACATAAAATGACAATAGCCAATTCTGGCTCCATAGCTATTTACTCAATTATATCAAATGAATTATCAGGATGGCAGCATACACTCGCACCGTTGCTTGGCGCCTTGGTAATCAGGAACACCTGGCTAAGCAATTAGGAAATCCCACGAAGGCTACATGGTGCGTCCTTCGGAGGACGCATAGGCTGCATCATTTGAAGTCCACGGCCTTCACATTGGGACACAGCTTTTATCTCACTAACACCAGAGCCCGTCTACGGAGAGCCTTGGCACTTCCTATTAGCCCCATTGTATCGATCTTGGTTGCAGTTCCATTAGAATTCCACTGGAGGTGATCGCGGGCGAGTGCAGAATGAATGGGAGTCTATGGGGCTAGACGGCTAAATGTGTCTCTTTCACCTGATTGCCGTTGAGAAATCTCAGATTTTATTGTAGGTTTTGCAAGTTCAACATGGGTTATAGGTCGAAAGTTGAATGAACGAGTACTTATTTCTTTTCGATTTCTTACAGGTTGAGTTGTTGTTGCCCATAACACGCTAGCATTCTGCTAATGACGTCAGAATTGACATTTTAAAAGACTTTTTAAACCAAATAAGTGACTCTAAAAAAATCTAACACCCAGCAATGTGTAATTTCTTTGCATCTCCTTTCGAATACAACATTCAAATTACTAGACAAAAATGTATAGGCTATCCTGAGAAAAGTGGATTTTGAGGGTTTTTCGCCATAGACCTCCATTCATTCTGCACTCGCCTGCGAGCGCCCCCGCATGGACAGAGACGTGTTACTGCAGCCAGTCCAGAAACCGGAAGTAAGCAGAGAGTGCCAATTCTCTTCCTATTAGACATTCTCTGCTAACACACAGTAACGATGGACTCACCCAGTGAAACACACACATTATCGTCACTAACACACAGTGATGGACTCACCCAGTGATACACACACCAGCAGTGAAACACACACTTCAGAGCCGCGGAGCTTCATGTTTGCGCGTCTGAATCCGCATCGCGATGAGTCTCTTTCTCTGAGTTTGAGCTCAAGTTTGTTTCAGTTTCAGTTCGCGAGGATAAGCGCTCTCTCTCTCTCTCTCTCTCACACACACACACACACACACACACACACACACGATGCGGAAGTGACGTCAGATTATGGCTCAGCTGCGACGAACAGCAGGACATTCTTCTTCTTCTTTGGGTTTTAACGGCAGCTTGCATCATAGTGTTGCATTACTGCTATCTTCTGGCTCTCATTATTTCCCATATACTTTAGTATCAAATAACAAATCAAATATTTCATTCCACTGCAGTCCATTATACTCTTTACTCCATGTCCTATTAGTCCTATTTTTCCCATGTCTTTTATCATATCTTTCCTCTGTAATTCATATTTTGAGCAATTAATAAGCACATGTTGTACAGTCTCATGTATTTGACACTGATCATCACAACACCCAGTTAGATGTTCCCCATTATATCTATTTAGTTGTTTAGTCTGCCCTACTCTTAATCTGGTTATAATAGTTTCTTCTCTCCTGTTTCCTCTCTTATTTTCCACAGTGCCGACTCTTTTTTTAATTGAGTAAATGTCTTCCTTTTGATTCTTGGTCCCACCTTTGTTGCCATTTTATAGAGATGTCTCCCCATACTTTACTCTTTCCTTCTGATCTTGAAAGGCTGACGACTGCTTCTATATTCTCTTGTTTCAGTGCTTCCTTAGCTATTTTGTCTAACTTTTCATTTCCTATAATACCCACATGTGCTGGGACCCACATCAATATAACACTTATAACACTCCCTTGTGGTGATCCATTTCCTACTTTATGCTTATTTGAAGTGTCTGTTCCTATTTTAACTTCAGTTGATCTTCCTTTTAAAAAATCTAAAATCCAGTTAAAAACTTTACCTCTTACTCCCATTTTGTGTAATGTAATCATTAATCCCTCTCTCCATAACATATCATATCATTCTCAACGTCAGTAAATACTGCACAGATTCTTTATTTATTTGAGCTTTTCTTACATCATCCTCTAAACACAACACTGCATCCATTGTTCCCCTTCCTCTCCTAAACCCACTTTGAAATTCCATTATCAAACCTTTTTTTTCCCAAAAAAATACATTAATCTCTCATTTACCATTCTCTCCATTACTTTGCAAATATGCGATGTTAATGCTATAGGTCTATAGTTTGTTGGCTTACTAGGATCTTTTCCTGGCTTCCTTATCGGGATAATTATTGCTTCTTTCCAACTTTCAGGAATTCTCTCTTCTTCCCATATTTTATTAAATAACATTAGCAATTTCTCCTTACTTTCTGTACTTAAATGTTTTAACATAATATGGCTTATTTCATCTTTTCCTGGTGCCGTTTTTCTAGTTTTAGCTAACTCTCTTTCTACTTCTCCCATATTAAAAGGGTTATTTAGATCATCCTCAAGTACTTTAGTCAGGTTAATTATATTCAGATTTTAACCTTTGTGGGAATTTTTTTGGGATTTGCTAAACTATACATTTTTGGAAAGGTTATTGTATAAGGAGTCAGAAAATCAATGTTTGCATTTGCTCAGATGTCTATATGGCGGCCATATTGAAGTTAATAAAATGGCCACCGTAAAATGTAAAATTGTAATATCTCGACTTCTGAATAAACTGGAATGTTGATTTTTACTGCTAAACTCACACTGTAAGGGTCAAGGAATCCAATGGTGCTAGTTACACTTTACCATATTGACCCTTCGATGCATGAGTAGGAAAAAAATGAGTAGGAAAATGTGATTGTTTTCTTGCAATATCTTTGTAATGAAAAGTTATCATTTCATATTCCAGCTGTTCTTCAAAAATTAAAGATTTTTTATATCACTCATTAAAACATTTAATATTTATTGTGGGAATTACAAAAACATGCACATTGCAAACCTACTAGAACGGGTGCTGAGAGTGATCCACACACAAAGTAGTTTCTGTTGAAAGATTTTATTTGCAGTGATGTTTCGAGCCAATGGCCCTTCCTCAGACTTGCTATATCAGACTACAGAGCATCTAACACATGTATAGTAAGCATTATCTTCATTTTACCTCAGAAAATATGTTATACATTTCAACAACATATTCATACATATATGACTACAGCTAACTAAGCTAGCTAATATTACTGTATAGTGTGTGTCATATATGACTTTTGCTCCTCAGACTTCTGATATACTGGGATAGTTGTTTTGGAACACACAACATATTATATCAGCTGTGTCATCCCTCAAGAACATTGTTTTACAGAGCATCTGGTACATATATAGTAAGTAGTCTATTATCTTAATTTTTACCTCAGAATGTTCAATATTCAAACAACATATACATTTATGACTGCTGCTAACAGGTCGCTAACATTATAGTGCGTGTCAGTGTCATAAATGACGATTGTTTGAAAGAGTATTTTTCCCCCTACAAATTAGCCTACTTTATAGTTAGCTAACACTAGCTAACTAGCTAGCTAATATTAGGGAAGTGTTCCCGGTTCTGGCTGACCTAATCTATGCAGCCTAACACTGAATTATAGAAGTCTATAATGTGTTATGTGAATGCTAGGTCAAAGAGATGTGTTTTTAGTCTAGCTTTGAACTGACAGAGTGTGTCTGCTTCCCGGACAATGTTAGGAAGACTATTCCAGAGTTTTGGTGCTAAATAGGAGAAGGATCTACCGTCAGCAGTCGATTTAGATATTCTAGGTATTATCAACTGGCCGGAATTTTGAGATCGCAATAGACGTGAAGGAATATAATGCGTTAAGAGCTCGCTCAAGCACTGCGGAGCTAAACCATTTAGTGCTTTGTACGTGATCAGCAATATTTTAAAATGTATGCGATGTTTAATAGGGAGCCAATGCAGTTTTGACAGAACTGGGCTAATTTGGTCATACTTCCTGGTTCTGGTAAGAACTCGAGCTGCTGTGTTTTGGACCAGCTGTAGTTTGTTTATTAAGCGTGCAGGGCAACCACCCAGTAGAGCATTACAGTAATCTAGCCTTGAGGCCATGAACGCATGAACTAATTGTTCCGCATTTGTCACTGAGAGCATATGACGTAATTTAGATATATTTTTAAGATATATTTAAGAAGGGGTATGTCAAGCTGAGGAGTCCATTAACTGGAAGCAGTGCATTTTCTGCCAGTCTGATGATAAAAAGAAAGGAGTCCTGGTCCAACACCCTAGATTAGAGTCCTATGGTCTCATTCTTCAGGTAGTTCAAGAGAGTTTGTTGCCAGAAAATTACCACAAAAATAAAAAAAATTTGTTTAGAGCAATGGTGGAGCAATGATTTATTATCTCTTACCTACTGTAATGAACGTGATCTTTCCTTTATTTACAAGTTTCTCTGCTTCATAGATGTTTTATGAATTATGAATCTCTAATTCATCTAAAAAGTTTATAAAAATATGAATGTGTCATACACTAATGATAGAGTTTGAAATGAAAAAGCCAGTTAGACGGACTCTGGGAAGATTGCTGCATGCATGTCTTGAGCAATCAAGTATTTTGTTCCAAAAACTCTAAATGTTTTTATGAAACTGAACGAGAGTTTGTTTTAGAATGATCAAAGAGGCTTACAGAAAGAGAACAACACTGCGAAAAGTTATTTTAAAATATGAAAGAGTCAGAAGTTTACAGAACTGAACCATGCTAAAATGAAACAATATGATAAAAGTACAAAATACATGGAACAAAGCGAGCACACTTCATTAAATATCATGCTACAATAATGCTTCATTGTCACATTAGCTGAGGTCAGCAGTCTTATTTCATTAAGAACAGAAGACTAATATGCTTAAAAAGACTGTGACGTGTCTTTCCAACATTATAATTATTAGTCTTTTTGAGAGTGTTGTGAATGTGATTATTAATAATAATGATAATGAGTGTTTTCTTATGTTTTTTTCATTCAGTGTAGTGAAGAGAGAGTGAGCATAAAACTGAAAGATGATCTAGAATAGATTATCATTGTCTATTAGTTATTTATAATATTTCTCATCTGCAATCCAACAGATTCATTATCGGAGAACTGCTAAACCTGATCACTGAGTAACAAAAATACATTTTTCAAATATAAATAAAACTAAGAACTGCTCATATCACAGTCATAGATCATAACTCCATAGGCTTCATTTATAGTGTTAATGGCACAAGAATGAAAACGCTCCGATACTGAACAACATTAAAGAGCAAGCAAAGAGAAAATGTACTTTTGCTGCAATCGAACAGAGGAAGAGATTTGTGTAAGTTTGAGAAGGGATTTTATAGTTTTGTAATGTTGAAATATATTGAAATGAGCTGGGACTGAATTGTATAATTGTAATAATTGTAATCTTATTGCTACACAGGTTAACATCAGGATTGCTTGTGATAGATACGTCTTAAAAAACAACTTCTAAGGCAGTCATGGAAAAATACTGAAGAGGCTACATGACATGTCTTCACTCATACACATTCTCTATGGTGACTGAGATAAAGGAAGTGAATAGTGACTCACGGACACATAAAGATAGACAGTTTTTAGAAATGACAGTTACAGACCATGCATGATCTTTTGCATGCGCAGGAAAACTTTTGCTTATAGAGAAGCTGCCCGAGCCCTAAATATCCTTTAACGTGCAAAAAAGCAGTTGGGTTAAGATGAACTGATTCTCTTTGGCTTATGTTAGTACAAAATGTAGATTTTTTTTTGTTGTTTTTTTTTTTGATTGTTTTGTAAAACATTACTTTGCTTTATTTACTCTTTATCATTTTTGTATTTATTTGTTCCGAACTAACACGTTTCCTGTGTGATGACGCAGGATAAGTTAAAGAAGAGAAGTGTTGTTTCTAAAGAAAGCCCTCATAGGTGTGGAAGTGTTCAGAGGGAAAGCCTGTAAAACCAGCGGCGGATCTCAGTCGTCACGCAGCAGAGCAGAACAACATCACACTTGGCTTGAAAACATAAACCTCACCAAATGGCAAACACAGTAAGTAGGCAATCCTATTCATTTGGCATTAAACTCATAGCAGACACATTAAAATAATATAGTGAGAACCAAAATGTGCTGAATATATTGTATTGTTTTTAATGCACCCAGCTGTCAACACTTTACAGTATTGCAGCATTTTTATAATATATGAAAATATGAAAATTGCTTGTTAATTTAACTGCAGTTTTACAACAAAATAGTTTCAGTTGTGTGCTATTTTGTCCATGCTCTTGATTTATAAACTAATGTAGGTACACAGTTTGCAGATTGTTCAGACCTCATATTTATAATACACCCTAACATTTCAGTTAGAACTAACAAACGGATGTAACCTTTGTGAATGATTAATCAATGTGTTTGTATGACAGTGCCAAGCACCACACTTTATCACACTATTAACACTAACACTATACTATCACTGTCCTTCCCATTAAATGTCCTTTACTTTGTGCCCCTGTATCACTGATCAGTGTTATTTGTCTAGAGAGTATTTATAGTATGTATTTGTGCACTGCGGAAGTAAACTTTCATTTCATTGAATGTGGCTAGAATTAAACCTACCTTAACTAAATGTTCCTTATCTTCCCAGGCAAAGTTCAATGCAAGAAGAAATGCTCTTCAAGCAAAAGAATCAGTCCGTGAAGGAGAATACATTGCAATACAATATCTGAAATTGAGAGATGACATAAAAGGAGAACAAATTTTCAACTATCTTTCAAAGAACATCCCAGATTATCCTACTCCTATTGAATTTCACATCAGAGAAGTGGCTCATGTCACTAATAAGACAAAACTTCCACAGATTGTGAATTCAGGGGGATTCAAGGGTCTTGATAAAGATTCATTTTCATGGTGAAGCCTGAAGATTAATGAAGCAGATATAAGAGCATCTGAGTAGCGTTTCCTCGAGAGTTCGTTCCAGAGAGAACCGGAGAAGAAAGAGCAGCTCAGCAGCCGTTCCTGAGTGATTTCACCACATCTAACCTCACGCTATGGCAACCTCCGCTTCACATTTCCTCTTACTGAGCTGATGGAGGAGCTGATGCAAAGAGCCGGTTCTCAGGGTATACGGGACCAACTTTTTCAAGCAGGAGATTGAGTATGTTGTTCTCGTTCACAGCCCTCAGTTTAATGAGAATTTCAAAACATTTCCACCATTTACATCCAACCCATTGGTTGCTTATGATGGACATCAAATCATCTGGAGAGCACAAGCCATTTGTTAAACCCATAAAAACCAGGAGGGAAATCAATGGATTCAAAAACTTGAAAGAAAGAACCAAGAGTTTAATGTGTGGGATCAGGTTAGCCTCGTCAGTGGGGTCCTTACCTTCCCTAAAAGAGGGTAAGGATGCCTCAGTTGTTGTGAAATTGATCCAAGTGTAAACCTTTCAAAATGAGAAAACTGCTCTTCCCTTGATAAAGCTGAGAAATTCAGTGAAAGCCTGCCAGATTGAATTTGAAAAAGAAGAAGATAAATGTGGGGGGATTTAAATGGAAGCGGACTAGTGTGCAAATTTTGTTAGAACTTTAACAGATTTGTGACTTTGTAGGGTTTTCCCTTACTATCGAATAGCTTGTGGTGAGATAGTAAATAAATAAGGTAAATAAATAAAGGCTGGAGGGTGATTTGTATCTTACTAATACTGTATGTATTACTTGTCATTGAGAGGCTGTAATGAGATAAAAACAAAACAAAACAAAAAACAACTTGAAAATGCCTGGATATTGCAGGATGTGGTGCAAACTATAACGCTCTTTGATATTATTTCACAGATCTGGGGCTCGTTCTTCGTACGTTGCTTATTACATCCGAGATCAAATGACACATCCAAGATGATATCATCGTGCTAATCATGATCCGGCTAATTAGGTTCTTCGAACACACATGCCGGATATGATTAGTATAGCTGGATTGAGTTATCTGAGATAATTGCGCGTTCATGCGCTGGTTAAAAGGGGATATGTATCGATAGTAGAAACATTGATCAGCAACGCTGCTATTGGCTGTTCAGCGTGGCCAAAGAGCGCGCTCAGTTTTTCTCCTCAGCAGAGCAAGAACTAATAGTCGAAGTTTATTCAGAATTTTAATGTTTAATCAAAACGCCAGGGAACACCTCAATGTCTGCAAAAGCCAGGAGAGAGGGCTGGCAAAAAGTAGCAGACAATTTAAATCCGTTAGAAGTGGCCATGTTAGATGTTTTTATCACTTAATAGCCTATATTTTTTAATTTTAATAATTGCATAATTACTTTGTTCATTGTAATGTCAGAGTCACCACACTAGAACATGGGAACAAATAAAAGTGAAGTACAAAAATATTCTACATAATGGTAATTTTTAGTTATATTATAGTCTCTTCTATAAAAGGCACTGTTAAATAAATGGTTGTCTGTTTATAAAAGCAACCAAGAAAAAGGCTGAGAAAAAAGAAAAGATCTTAGTAGCCTACACTGTAAAATATTTTTTGCTGCATTAAATTAAGGCCGTATAGTCATTTCAACTGTTAAATCTTGAGTAATGATGAATTGCTTTGACTTGTGAAAGTGAAAACTGATAAACTTATGTTAATGTAAAAATATTTTGCCATGAGTTATTGATCACATTTTCCCGAGTGTAGTTCATTGTAATGACATTGTGTTTTCCTCTTTTGTGCACTTTTACATAATACACCAACACTTGTATCTGTTCCCAAGAAAGTGGTGGCTGAAATATGTGCAGTAAGTGGACATTTTCTAACTTTCCAAAGGAAAGAAAGTATAAGACTCTGTAATGTCCATTTGTTTCCATTGCACTGGACAGTGAATAAACCCTCTCAGATAACTGTCATATGGAGGAACTAGCCTACCTGCAAGTGCATAAATAACTTTACTTCATTTATACTTGTATGCTTTATGGCTGCAATATAAGTTGCAGGATTCCACATCTACAGAAAGGCCTACAGAAGAGTCTGCACACACAGAGGAGACATAGGCCTACAGGTGGGCAGTGTATAGCCAACTTTTCCTTTTTATTTGTTGCATGAGGCATGTGTCTAATATCTATTGTTGCAGGCACTTGACCACTGGCTTTTCTTTACAAAGAACAATTGAAATAAATCTCAAGGAACTAAGCATATTTGTCTTTTATTAAACATTTAATGAAAAGTGTTTTTTTTTTTCTCTTTTTTTTTTGGCAATGTTGTGTAATATGGCACATGCAACAATGTCACAGGCCCTGTCAGGTGTGCAACCCTCAGACTTTTCAGACACTGAAATCTTCACTTTAGTTAGCCAAAGTTCATTTCATTGTGTGCCCTTGTCCTGGCTAGAGTTGCACTGTAACTGGTTTGGGTCAGGGAATGGGGTCATAAACACCTGTCTGCAGGAACATGTCATAATCACCTATGAAAAAATGCAGTTCTGTTAGGATCAGCATAAGTGTGTGTAATACAGTGAGCTTGATATTTAATTGTGGAACTTTCCTTACCACTTTCAAATAATGTGCATAAATGTGAATCTCTGAAAATTCTTAAGTCATGCACAGATCCAGGCCATTTTGCTTTCACATTTGTGATATGGAAGATTTTAGTCAACTGCCTTTTTTTTATTTGATATAATATTACTAATCTGAAATATTAAGAATCCCAATAGTAACTGGGCTGCACATTTACATTGTGAACCCCCTTTCTGTTCACATAATCCCCTTCATTGAGGCCTTGATGGCAGTCTATGGTAGCCTATAGTCTGTGGTACCAATCACGTTAGTGAAGCCTGAGTGACATATACTGCAATCGGCATGGTCATGATTGCATGATCTTCATAAAAAATTATGATAGCCTAAAAAAAAAAAAACTGCTTTAAAAAAACTGCTTTACAACATTGGGTCTTAAGTGACTAGGAAATGCCACAAAAAACCTAAAACTGTTTTTTAAACCTAAAAGCGGCAGGTAAACTCCGAATGACACGACAGACAGCACTTTCCATCAAGTTCTCCGCATCTGCAATAGTGTAAAGGAAAGAGCCACTCGCAAATAATCTTAGAGCAATGCAAACAGTTTGTGCTGTAGTTAAAGTAGTTAAAGCCCGACTCCGACAAGTCGCAAATAAATGTGCGTTTTAATAATGTAAACGACAGTCTCACGAGTCATGAGAAAAAATATATATCTCAGAAAGTGCACTATCGCGCTGCGCTGGACTTCCCGTATCAGCTCCGCTTGAAGCCGGGATCTAATCCTGTTAACATGAAATAAGCCTCTGCTCCCGAGCAGGTTTAAGTTTGCGCACATGTTGCTATGACAGCAAGTCCAGGATGAGCGTCGAAGAACCAAACAATCCAAGATCATGCCAAATCGCCAACAATCAAATCCAGCTAACTGAGTTAGCGATGTACGAAGAACGGGCCCCTGGTCAGTGTTTTACAATCTCACAAAAATGTAAATGAAGCTTTTACTTTGTATTATTGTGCTGTCAGTTAACCAGCATGCCTTGTAACTCCTGCCTGTTATATATTGATGGTTGTGTCAATAAAGCATATCCTGCTTGGTGTCTGACATTACAGCATTTTTCTGTGCTCATAATGAACACTTCTGTCACAAACATCACACCTTATTTTAAAAAACACCTCCACCTCCATCTGATCTGTAAACACCTCCATCATCTAGAGTCTGGAGGAGGGGATCATTTACTGATGCTTCCTTAACATGGCCTGATTTAATTATTTGATTATTACATGTTAAATCTAATTGGGGACATTGGATGTACATTATTTTTATATACAACTAATCATAAATAGTATAGCCTAATCCAGGTGTGGATTGGCCGTCTGGCAGAGAGGACATTTTCCCACTGGGCTGACGTGCTTTTGGGCCGATACATCTCTTTTATTTACCGGCCCATGAAACACGTAGATCAGCTGCTCATTGGTTCTTTTCTTGATTGACACTGGGCTGGCCCAATCACATCTTTAAACACCTCCTCCTGATGGCTCTGAGCGAGCGTGCAGTGTCAGTGTGTATCTACTACTTACAGTTTTTTTACGATTGCTATGACAGATTTTTCAATACATTTAACAATTTTCCAAAACTCTTAACACAGTTAGCACTACATCCATCTGTGTAAGCTATACTATTAACACATTTCTTGTTGCTTTAACACAAAATGCATGCAGTTAACACAAATTTAAAATGCTTGAACTTCTTTTACACACAAGCTCAAACAAGACCAAAACAATGGATTTTTTCTGCCAAATTTACCAATGCTTTAACACTGTATGTCAGAACAGATAACAGCATGCTCTAAACCTAACCTTACAGGCTAAAGTCAAGGTAAACAGCTGTTTATATTGTGAACTGAAACACAAATATATCCCCTGTATTTTATTATATTCTTACTGAGAAACAGATGATGGAATTATGCAAATAATTAGAATATGACAATTTTTTTATTTCTTTTTTTATTCTTCTGGTGCTTTTTCTGTTCGTATATTTTGTATTTTCACATTATTCCATTGCTAGTGAGAAACAGCTGATAAAGTTATGCAAACATGGGACAATGTGGCATTCCACCATTCCCGTCTATAGTCATAGTCTGGTTTGACGCCCATCAGAGGATGATGTCCATTTTCCTTGCCCCTTACTTCCCTTTCCTCAACCCCATTGAGGAGTTTTCTCAGCCTGGAGATGAAAGGTTTTTGACCATAGTCCACAGGACCAAATGTCCCTCCTGTATGCAAAAGATGCTGCACACCAAGACATCACAGCTGAACACTGCCAGGGTTGGATTAGGCAAGCCAAAAGATTCTTCCCACAATGCCTTGCCAGGGAAGATATCAGGTGTGATGTGGATGAGAACATGTGGACAAATGCAGAAGACCGGGCAGATTAGAAGATGGCTTTTTCTGTTTGTATATTTTGTATTTTCACATACAGTAATACTGTAAATGGCAGCTATATGCATATTTTTGTTATCTTGCAGAAATGTCCTGTTGCAAATAAAGCTGTTACTGCAGCAATTCTGTCTTTGTCTTCTTTTTTTCATAAACCATACATTCTATAAAGCTACTCTAAGAAGGGGGCATTTATTTTGTTGTATTGAATTTCTGCTGCTGCTGCAAAAACAAAAACAAAAACAAAAAAAACAACAACAACAAAATGCATGCATTTACATTACAAACAAAACAAAAATGTAGAGAGACTTCAAAAAAAAAAAAACTGCAGTGCAAAACACAATCTATGATCAATACAATATACTGTCTGTATAAGGGCATACCTGACACATATAAAATAATGTAGTTTCTGTAATTCCATCTGATGTTAGTGTTTTTTTTTTTTGTCATTGTGTTATGATTGACTAAATGTTCCTGTTGGAAGAGAACATGTGTTAGTGTTTTGAATAATGATTTGATTTTGAAACATGTTTGCAGTGTTTTGTTAGACATTGTGTATTGTGTTAGTGTATTATTGTATTTTGAAAATTAGTTTTGGAGTTTAGTTTACAATGTGTGATTTTGAGCATGAAATTAACTGTTTTGCCAATTGTGTGTTTTAGGTGTGTTGGTGCGTTAAGAGTTTAGGAAACTTGTTAAATGTATTGAAAAAACTGTCATAGCGATTGTAAAAAACTGTAAATGAACAAACAATGATCAGCTGTATTTTTACTGACAATAAATATTAATAAATACTGTAACAAATGTATTGCTCATTGTTAGTTCATGTTAATTTATACATGAACTAATGATGATAAAGGAGACCTTATTGTAAAGTGTTACATTTTTTCAATGTGTCTGTGTAATATCATGGGCTGGTTAAAGCAGAGATGAAGCAAGATTTAAGTGCAGCAGTTTTAACATTAATTACAAGAACAAACTCAAATCTTTACAAAACAGAATCTCAGGAATGAGGATAACAAATAGAACAACCAACGTAACATATTGTAGATCTGCCCATGAGCAGAAAGACACACAGGGTGTAAGTACACTGTAAACAGAGGAACTAATGAGACTAATTAACTAGACACACCTGAACTCAAACTCTAATCAATATGTAACTATGGTGACAAACTGGCAGGCGAAACTGAGGATGACAAAAACAATTAACACACTGACAGCAAAACACAAGACTACAAATGGATGAAAACAAACAATACAGTCTTATTGAAATTGAGAACATTATTTTGTTAATAATCACCATTCGTCAACATCTTGTTTAGTTTATTATTTATTATATGTTGTAGGGTGAACAGTGTATTTTTGGGACCTGATAAAAATGTGTTTGTGAGGCAGCCTTTGTGTAGGTGATTATGAACAATATACTGAAATGAAATTGAGACATCCACACGACTTTATTTGTTTATTTATTTAACAACGTTTTGTCCATTTCATACATGGTATGGTTATGCCAATGTAGCTTATAGCTTGTTTTAGGATTCATCACTCTGGAGTATACTGTTTAAGTTTATTAATAAATGAAAAATTTTTAAGTATTTAATGTGTCAGCTCTTGCTTACTTATTACATGGCTTTAGTAGTTGTAAGGAGTAGGAGTTGGTATACATATTCAAGTGTGCGTAATAATGGGTGTGATTACTGTGAATAAAAACGATACAATGACTGTAAAACCCAAACACTCTTTCAGATCCCAGCGGAACACAACAATAGCGGTACCTGTGAATATTTTCACAATCATCTTCTTTAAACTCTTTTCTGCATGCTCTTCTCTTTCTCCTTGCAAGGAAAGCAGTGGAATAATTAAAAAGAGCAAGGTGAGAGCCATTGCAGAAGCTTTGCCACAGAAACCGTATCATAAAAGGTCTATAAAAGGTCTTTAAAAAAATCATGCAAGAGGCTCACTTATAATACTTTGAATTTACATGTGATTTAATTTTAAAGTGTGTAAGTTAGAGTTTGTCTCTTTGTTGTGTAATCTGACACAGAGTCAGTTCAGAATCATAAACCCTGAATCCAGCATAGAGGGGTTCAGTGAATGTGGTGTTGTATGTATGTAAGTGTGTGAGTGTGTGTGTGTCAGAGACGCTGTAGAAGGACAGAGTGCCGGCCGGCCAGTCCAGATACACTCCTACTCTATTAGACAGGGGTGAAGGGTCTGATAAGTCAGTCCGCTTTTTGTCATGCCAGACAGTGAACCTGTTATCAGAGCGGTCTAGACTCCAGGATTTGTCATTGTATCCAAACCTGCTGTCACTGCCTCCCTTCCTCATGATTCCCTTATATGTCACTGCTGCATGACCCCAGCCGCTCCATTCAGCCTCCCAGTAACAGCGCCCAGTCAGACTCTCTCGACACAGAACCCGTTCACCACCATCAAATCTCTCTGGATGATCAGGATACGGCTGTGGCTCCTTAACATGTGTTGCCTTCCTGTTCTCCTCTGACAGAACGATGTAAGTGTTTGCAGTGTTTGGATCCAGTGTGAGATTACAGGCATCTGAAATACAAGGCATCTTTGTCAAAAATAGTTCATAACACTGTTAAATAAGTGTGAGAGACAGAATGAATGAGAAACAGGGCCTACATTTTCTTAGTCCTGCTGTGATTCTGAAATGGCCTCCAAAGTCCAAACTAGAAAGAGACAAATAAGAAGCACAAATTATTAATGTTTAATTATTTAGAAAGTGCTCAAGTAATATAGAGAATATATATAGTATATATAATAATATATAGAGATATAACATTAAAAGTTTATCTTTTGCTCCACTATATGCTATTTTAAACCACTATTATCTGTTAGAATAAATCTGATCTATAAATATGGATCGTAGCAAATGTAAATATTTATCCTGGCCAATATTTGAATCCAAATGGAAGAATTATAAGCATGGACATGGAGGAATAATGATGAGTGTCCCAGTTTAAAAACTCTTGTCGGAGGCTGCGTTTACACTTGGCATTAACATGCGACCTGTATCCAGATGTTGTCCACATACACATTGAAAAGACAAGTGTAAGCCACAGACACACACAAGTCAATGTGTTACACTGCCCCCCATACTTGAGTATCTTCAGTGAGCAGTTTGGATCATTGAGTTTGTTGTTGAGCAGCTGAACTCCTGATTCTCCTGGGTGATTGTAGCTCAGATCTAGCTCTCTCAGGTGTGAGGGGTTTGCACTCAGAGCTGAAGACACAAAACCACAGCCTTCTTCTGTCACCATACAGCCCGACAACCTACAGAAACACACACACACACACACACACACACACACACACACACACACACACACACACACACACACACACACACACAGTTAGAACATCTACAGACACACATACACAGTCAGATCACATACAAACACATATCAGCATTATGACCACCATAATATACCTCAGTATCTCCAGCTGACATGTTTGACTCTTCAGTCCATCATAGAGCAGCTTCACTCCTGAATCCTGCAGGTCATTGTTACTCAGATCCAGCTCTCTCAGGTGTGAGGGGTTTGAACTCAGAGCTGAAGACGCATAACCACAGCCTTCCTCTGTCACCATACAGCCCGACAACCTACAGACACACACATCAACAGACTGATCATCTACAGACACATCAACAGACTGATCATCTACAGACACATAACCACAGCCTTCCTCTGTCACCATACAGCCTTACAACCTACAGAGAGGGAAATTAAATCAGAAATTTTGTCAGAATTTTGTTACATTTAAATTTTTAATAAATTTATTCTCTCTGCAATAAAAACATTTATCTGTTGATGGGTAAGCAGTTACTTACTTAAAGGTCCCCTATTATGCCCCTTTTCACAAGGTGTAAAATAAGTCTCTGATGTACCCAGAGTGTGTATGTGAAGTTTTAACTCAAAATACCAAACAGATCATTTTTTACAGTATGTTTAAATTGTCATTTTTTGGGGCTCAGAAAAATGCGCTGTTTAGTTTTAGTGTGAATATACCTGACATATGACACATTCTAAGTTCTTACAGTTTCTTCAGATTTTAATATTTGCTACAGCAGTGTGTGAATGTAGGATCTGAAAATATTGACAGTTTAATATTGTAACACAAATTTGATCAAATCTGTAGTAAATTCCAAAAGTAATTTAACTTTAGTTGTTATTTTGATCAAAGCTGGTCAAAGATTGCTATTGTATGGACATAAGAGTTTAACCAAAAATCACATCAAAATATAATTATCTGGATTTAAAATGTCATGTAAGGAAAAAAAAATAAAAAAAAATTGAAGCTCATTTTTATATGACTACATGGTTAAGAATAAGTTTTGGACTTACCAAAATATGCGGCCGTTTAAATATCCAGTTCTAACAGGTTTAAAGCCTTGGCATAGAGAATCTTTCATCCTCTTTTACTTTCACTTCCAGCCATTTGAAAAGCAATCATACTCCATCTAGTGGTGCAGAGCATCACATTCTCAAAGCAGTCATGCTTTACAGTTTTTTACAATCGCTATGACATTTTTTTCAATACTTTTAACAAATTTTCTAAACTCTTAACGCACCAACACACCTAAAACACACAATTGGCAAAACGGTTAATTTCATGCTCAAAATCACACATTGTAAACTAAACTCCAAAACTAATTTTCAAAAAACAATACAGTTTTTTACGATTGCTATGACAGATTTTTCAATACTTTTAACAATTTTCCAAAACTCTTAACACAGTTAGCACTACATCCGTCTGCGTAAGCTATACTATTAACACATTTCTTGTTGCTTTAACACAAAATGCATACAATTAACACAAATTTAAAATGCTTGAACTTCTTTTACACACAAGCTCAAACAAGAACAAAACAATGGATTTTTACTGCCAAATTTACCAATGCTTTAACACTGTATGTCAGAACAGATAACTCCATGCTCTAAACCTAACCTTACAGGTTAAAGTCAAGGAAAACAGCTGTTTATATTGTGAATTTTATTCTATTTTTACTGAGAAACAGCTGATTGAATTATGCAAATAATTAGAAGATGACTCTTTTTGTTTCTTTTTTTTTTTATTCTTCTGGTGCTTTTTCTGTTCGTATATTTTGTATTTTCACATTACAGTATTCCATTGCTAGTGAGAAACAGCTGATTGAAGTTATGCAAATATGGGACAATGTGGCATTCCACCATTGCCCTCTAGTCACAGCCTGGTTTGACGCCCATCAGAGGATGATGTCTATTTTCCTTGCCCCTTACTTCCCTTTCCTCAACCCCATTGAGGAGTTTTCTCAGCCTGGAGATGAAAGTTTTTTGACCATAGTCCACAGGACCAAATGTCCCTCCTGTATGCAAAAGATGCTGCATACCAAGACATCACAGCTGAACACTGCCAGGGGTGGATAAGGCATGTTACTGTAGATTCTTCCCAAGAATCTTCCCAAGATTCTACTGTAAAGATTCTTCCCAAGATGCCTTGCCAGGGAAGATATCAGGTGTGATGTGGATGAGAACATGTGGACAAATGCAGAAGACCAGACAGATTAGAAGATGGCCTTTTCTGTTTGTATATTTTGTATTTTCACATACAGTACTGTAATACTGTAAATGGCAGCTATATTGCATATTTTTGTTATCTTGCAGAAATGTCCTGTTGCAAATAAAGCCGTTACTGCAGCAATTCTGTCTCTGTCTTCTTTTCTTTACAAACCATACATTCTATAAAGCTACTCTAAGAAGGGTCATTTATTTTGTTGTATTTAATTTCTGCTGCAAAAAAAAACAACAACAAAATGCATGCATTTACATTACAAACAAAACAAAAATATAGAGACTTCCAAAAAAAAAAAAGAAAAAAAAAACTGCAGTGCAAAACACTATCTATGATCAATACAATATATTGTCTGTTGTATAAGGGCAGACCTGACACATAAAATAATGCAGTTTCTGTAATTTCAGCTGATGATAGTGTTTTTTTTTGTCATTGTGTTATGATTGACTAAATGTTCCTGTTGGAAGAGAACATATGTTAGTGTTTTGAATAATTATTTGATTTTGAAACATGTTTGCAGTGTTTTGTTAGACATTGTGAATGTGGTGTTTATTGTGTGTAAAAATTACAACATGGGCAGATTGTGTGAGGCAGAGAATGACCTGTCGAGATGAACTACTACTGCAGTACAAATGTTAAAAACGTAAGAGGAGCTGGGGAAGATGTAGGGTTTCTGAAAGCACACTGCAAACTGCTACAGCAAACAATAGGCAAGTATATGAATATTGAACAGCAAGCTCATCAGCTGATGATACAGCAGGAACCAATAAGCCGTGCCCTATTAAGGTTAAGCACTCATCAGCCTGCGCCATCTAGAGTTTCAGTACAGAACTTTGTATTTTTCTCTGAGAGTTTGGCATGTTAATGAATATGACACTGTTGATGTGTTTGGTCTTGCCGTTATTGCGGCTGTTGATTATAGTACGTAACTTGTCACTGCCGATACACACACAACACACTGCTGTGAGTCACAATGAAGACTGAGAATACGTGCTAAGTATACATCAAGCGAAATCCCCCCAACATGGAGAAACAAGGGAGTTGCATCTGATCACTCAGTAAAGTAGCAGCAGACTCTTCTCAACAACACATAATCTGAGGATCTGGAGCACGAACACTGCGTACTTAGTGTTTCATCACAATACTATCAATAATATCACTAGTGCTAGACATTGTTTTATTTTTTAAGAATGTGTGACAACCCTTAGGGAAAGAAAAAATATTTCCATATATTTATGATCAATATAAAGCATTCTTAAGAAATTTAAGGCAATCAGTTTCCACACACTGTAAAAAAATACTGCCTTGATTTAACTCAAAAATAATTTGTGTAATATAGTATATACAGTATATTATCACATATTTTCCAATATATGAAATGGGGCAGTTCCTTACATATTATTCATTATATTGTAATATAATTGTATATATTTTTCAATATATTTAAAGTATTTAATATATTGATCATAAATATATGGAAACGTATTTTCTTTCCATAAGGGAACATCTCTATAAATTCTTACTTCTTTAAGAAAGAGATGATCAGGGATGCATTTACCAAAAAATCATAAGCAAACTATGATCGCGAGTTCCGTAGAGTTGTGTGGGTATCGTTGAGTTGTGTTGGTATCGTTGAGTTGTGTTGAGTTTGTATCGTTGAGTTGTGTTGGTATCATTAAGTTGTGTTGGTATCATTGAGGTGAGTTGTGTTGGTATCATTGAGTTGTGTTGGTATCGTTGAGTTGAGTTGTGTTGGTATCATTGAGTTGTGTTGGTATCGTTGAGTTGAGTTGTGTTGGTATCGTTGAGTTGTGTTGGTATCGTTGAGTTGTGTTGAGTTGTGTTGGTATCATTGAGGTGAGTTGTGTTGGTATCATTGAGGTGAGTTGTGTTGGTATCATTGAGTTGTGTTGGTATCGTTGAGTTGTGTTGGTATCGTTGAGTTGTGTTGGTATCGTTGAGTTGTGTTGAGTTGTGTTGGTAACGTTGAGTTGTGTGGGTATCGTTGAGTTGTGTTGGTATCGTTGAGTTGTGTTGTATCGTTGAGTTGTGTTGATATTGTTGAGTTGTATTGGTATCGTTGAGTTGTGTTGGTATTGTTGAGTTGTGTTTAGTTGTGTTGGTATCGTTGAGTTTTGTTGGTATCGTTGAGTTGTGTTGGTATCGTTGAGTTGTGTTGTGTTGTGTTGGTATCGTTGAATTGTGTGGGTATCGTTGAGTTGTGTTGGTATTGTTGAGTTGTGTTGGTATCGTTAAGTTGTGTTGGTATCGTTGAGTTGTGTTGGTATCGTTGAGTTGTGTTGGTATTGTTGAGTTGTGTTGGTATCGTTGAGTTGTGTTTAGTTGTGTTGGTATCATTGAGTTGTGTTGGTATCGTTGAGTTGTGTTGAGTTGTGTTGGTATCGTTGAGTTGTGTTGGTATCGTTGATATCGTTGAGTTGTGTTGGTATCGTTGAGTTGTGTTGAGTTGTGTTGGTATCGTTGAGTTGTGTGGGTATCGTTGAGTTGTGTTGAGTTGTGTTGGTATCATTGAGTTGTGTGGGTATCGTTGAGTTGTGTTGAGTTGTGTTGGTATCGTTGAGTTGTGTTGGTATCGTTGAGTTGTGTGGGTATCGTTGAGTTGTGTTGGTATCGTTGAGTTGTGTTGGTATCGTTGAGTTGTGTTGAGTTTTGTGGGTATCGTTGAGTTGTGTTGGTATCGTTGAGTTTTGTGGGTATTGTTGAGTTGTGTTGGTATCGTTGAGTTGTGTTGGTATCGTTGAGTTGTGTGGGTATCTTTGAGTTGTGTTGGTATCGTTGAGTTGTGTGGGTATCGTTGAGTTGTGTTGGTATCGTTGAGTTGTGTTTAGTTGTGTTGGTATCGTTGAGTTGTGTTGGTATCATTGAGTTGTGTTTAGTTGTGTTGGTATCGTTGAGTTGTGTTGGTATTGTTGAGTTGTGTTGGTATCGTTGAGTTGTGTGGGTATCGTTGAGTTGTGTTGGTATCGTTGAGTTGTGTTGAGTTGTGTTGGTATCGTTGAGTTGTGTTGGTATCATTGAGTTGTGTTGGTATTGTTGAGTTGTGTGGGTATCGTTGAGTTGTGATGGTATCGTTGAGTTGTGATGGTATCGTTGAGTTGTGTGGGTATCGTTGAGTTGTGTTGGTATCGTTGAGTTGTGTGGGTATCGTTGAGTTGTGTTTAGTTGTGTTGGTATCGTTGAGTTGTGTTTAGTTGTGTGGGTATCGTTGAGTTGTGTTGGTATTGTTGAGTTGTGTTGGTATCGTTGAGTTGTGTTGGTATTGTTGAGTTGTGCTGGTATTGTTGAGTTGTGTTGAGTTGTGCTGGTATCGTTGAGTTGTTTTGGTATTGTTGAGTTGTGTTGGTATCGTTGAGTTGTGTTGGTATTGTTGAGTTGTGTTGGTATTGTTGAGTTGTGTGGGTATCGTTGAGTTGTGTTGGTATTGTTGAGTTGTGTTGGTATCGTTGAGTTGTGTTGGTATTGTTGAGTTGTGTTGGTATTGTTGAGTTGTGTTGAGTTGTGTTGGTATCGTTGAGTTGTGTGGGTATCGTTGAGTTGTGTTGGTATTGTTGAGTTGTGTTTAGTTGTGTTGGTATCGTTGAGTTGTGTTGGTATCATTGAGTTGTGTTTAGTTGTGTTGGTATCGTTGAGTTGTGTTGGTATTGTTGAGTTGTGTTGGTATCGTTGAGTTGTGTGGGTATCGTTGAGTTGTGTTGGTATCTTTGAGTTGTGTTGAGTTGTGTTGGTATCGTTGAGTTGTGTTGGTATCATTGAGTTGTGTTGGTATTATTGAGTTGTGTGGGTATCGTTGAGTTGTGTTGGTATCGTTGAGTTGTGTTGGTATCGTTGAGTTGTGTGGGTATCGTTGAGTTGTGTTGAGTTGTGTTGGTATCGTTGAATTGTGTTTAGTTGTGTGGGTATCGTTGAGTTGTGTTGGTATCGTTGAGTTGTGTTGGTATCGTTGAGTTGTGTTGGTATTGTTGAGTTGTGTTGGTATTGTTGAGTTGTGTTTAGTTGTGTGGGTATCGTTGAGTTGTGTTGGTATCGTTGAGTTGTGTTGGTATTGTTGAGTTGTGTTGGTATCTTTGAGTTGTGTTGGTATTGTTGAGTTGTGTTGGTATCGTTGAGTTGTGTGGGTATCGTTGAGTTGTGTTGGTATCGTTGAGTTGTGTTGGTATCGTTGAGTTGTGTGGGTATCGTTGAGTTGTGTTTAGTTGTGTGGGTATCATTGAGTTGTGTTGAGTTGTGTTGGTATCGTTGAGTTGTGTTGGTATTGTTGAGTTGTGTTGAGTTGTGTTTAGTTGTGTTGGTATCGTTGAGTTGTGTTGAGTTGTGTTGAGTTGTGTTGGTATCGTTGAGTTGTGTTGAGTTGTGTTGGTATCGTTGAGTTGTGTTGGTATTGTTGAGTTGTGTTGGTATCGTTGAGTTGTGTTGAGTTCTGTTGGTATAGTTGAGTTGTGTGGGTATCGTTGAGTTGTGTTGGTATCGTTGAGTTGAGTTGTGTTGGTATCGTTGAGTTGTGTTGGTATCGTTGAGTTGTGTTGAGTTGTGTTGGTATCATTGAGGTGAGTTGTGTTGGTATCATTGAGGTGAGTTGTGTTGGTATCATTGAGTTGTGTTGGTATCGTTGAGTTGTGTTGGTATCGTTGAGTTGTGTTGGTATCGTTGAGTTGTGTTGAGTTGTGTTGGTAACGTTGAGTTGTGTGGGTATCGTTGAGTTGTGTTGGTATCGTTGAGTTGTGTTGTATCGTTGAGTTGTGTTGATATTGTTGAGTTGTATTGGTATCGTTGAGTTGTGTTGGTATTGTTGAGTTGTGTTTAGTTGTGTTGGTATCGTTGAGTTTTGTTGGTATCGTTGAGTTGTGTTGGTATCGTTGAGTTGTGTTGTGTTGTGTTGGTATCGTTGAATTGTGTGGGTATCGTTGAGTTGTGTTGGTATTGTTGAGTTGTGTTGGTATCGTTAAGTTGTGTTGGTATCGTTGAGTTGTGTTGGTATCGTTGAGTTGTGTTGGTATTGTTGAGTTGTGTTGGTATCGTTGAGTTGTGTTTAGTTGTGTTGGTATCATTGAGTTGTGTTGGTATCGTTGAGTTGTGTTGAGTTGTGTTGGTATCGTTGAGTTGTGTTGGTATCGTTGATATCGTTGAGTTGTGTTGGTATCGTTGAGTTGTGTTGAGTTGTGTTGGTATCGTTGAGTTGTGTGGGTATCGTTGAGTTGTGTTGAGTTGTGTTGGTATCATTGAGTTGTGTGGGTATCGTTGAGTTGTGTTGAGTTGTGTTGGTATCGTTGAGTTGTGTTGGTATCGTTGAGTTGTGTGGGTATCGTTGAGTTGTGTTGGTATCGTTGAGTTGTGTTGGTATCGTTGAGTTGTGTTGAGTTTTGTGGGTATCGTTGAGTTGTGTTGGTATCGTTGAGTTTTGTGGGTATTGTTGAGTTGTGTTGGTATCGTTGAATTGTGTTGGTATCGTTGAGTTGTGTGGGTATCTTTGAGTTGTGTTGGTATCGTTGAGTTGTGTGGGTATCGTTGAGTTGTGTTGGTATCGTTGAGTTGTGTTTAGTTGTGTTGGTATCGTTGAGTTGTGTTGGTATCATTGAGTTGTGTTTAGTTGTGTTGGTATCGTTGAGTTGTGTTGGTATTGTTGAGTTGTGTTGGTATCGTTGAGTTGTGTGGGTATCGTTGAGTTTTGTTGGTATCGTTGTGTTGTGTTGAGTTGTGTTGGTATCGTTGAGTTGTGTTGGTATCATTGAGTTGTGTTGGTATTGTTGAGTTGTGTGGGTATCGTTGAGTTGTGATGGTATTGTTGAGTTGTGATGGTATCGTTGAGTTGTGTGGGTATCGTTGAGTTGTGTTGGTATCGTTGAGTTGTGTGGGTATCGTTGAGTTGTGTTTAGTTGTGTTGGTATCGTTGAGTTGTGTTTAGTTGTGTGGGTATCGTTGAGTTGTGTTGGTATTGTTGAGTTGTGTTGGTATCGTTGAGTTGTGTTGGTATTGTTGAGTTGTGCTGGTATTGTTGAGTTGTGCTGGTATCGTTGAGTTGTTTTGGTATTGTTGAGTTGTGTTGGTATCGTTGAGTTGTGTTGGTATTGTTGAGTTGTGTTGGTATTGTTGAGTTGTGTGGGTATCGTTGAGTTGTGTTGGTATTGTTGAGTTGTGTTGGTATCGTTGAGTTGTGTTGGTATTGTTGAGTTGTGTTGGTATTGTTGAGTTGTGTTGAGTTGTGTTGGTATCGTTGAGTTGTGTGGGTATCGTTGAGTTGTGTTGGTATTGTTGAGTTGTGTTTAGTTGTGTTGGTATCGTTGAGTTGTGTTGGTATCATTGAGTTGTGTTTAGTTGTGTTGGTATCGTTGAGTTGTGTTGGTATTGTTGAGTTGTGTTGGTATCGTTGAGTTGTGTGGGTATCGTTGAGTTGTGTTGGTATCTTTGAGTTGTGTTGAGTTGTGTTGGTATCGTTGAGTTGTGTTGGTATCATTGAGTTGTGTTGGTATTATTGAGTTGTGTGGGTATCGTTGAGTTGTGTTGGTATCGTTGAGTTGTGTTGGTATCGTTGAGTTGTGTGGGTATCGTTGAGTTGTGTTGA
>NC_137130.1:45250835-45263335 GCF_949319135.1 Squalius cephalus | reverse complement strand
AGCTGCAGCTTGTCTACCAGATCCTGCAGTCGGGTCACGTTCTTCTTGTCTTCCTCAGTCTTTGGGTGTAAATATTGGTCATGGTCTTAGTTAAACTTTATATTGTAATATGTGGTAAATTTCTAATTAAAAGTAGTTTTACCTGGTAGGTAAGTTCCTTCACTCTCCTCTCGTATTTGCGCACTCCTTTCACAGCGTCTGCTCCACGTCTCTGCTCGGCTTCAACTTCAGACTCTAACTCGCGCACCTTCAGTAGAGAGTTATTGTTTTGCCTGTCAAATCTCTGCCACGACCAGTATATCTAAGAATGAATTTTGTTAAGCTCCAGAACACTCAAATTTACCCTGGACTCCAGTTTCTGGAGCTGTTTCTTTCCACCCTTCATGGCCAGACTTTCTGCCTCATCCAGACGGTGCTGCAGATCTTTGACAGTCACCTCCAGGTTCTTTTTCATCCTCTCCAGGTGAGCACTGGTGTCCTGCTCCTTCTTCAGCTCCTCAGCCATCATGGCAGCCTGAAATACAAGCCAATTTAAGTCAACTAACCTATTTAGATGGGCATTTGTGGCCTAATGGTTAGAGAGTCGGACTTGTAACCCGAAAGTCGAGGGTTTGATTCTCAATACCAGCAGGTAATGACTGAGGTGCCCTTCAGCAAGGCATATAACCTCCAATCGCTCTCTGGGTGCCACAACAAAAAATGGCTGCTCACTGCTCCTGATGTGTGTGCACTAACTCTAACTTGGATTGGTTAAATGCAGAGGACAAATTCCGAGTATGGGTTACCATATTTGGTCTTCACTTCACTTCATAGCTAAAAATACCTTCTATGAATATTCCCTTTGTTACCACATGAACCTAAACACAAAGTCAAATAACTGTTTAAATTAGAATAGAGAAGCAGAATGTAAACACTCACATCAGTGATGGCCTTCTTGGCCTTCTCCTCAGCATTTCTGGCCTCCTGGACTGAATCGTCCACCTCACCTTGAACCTGGACCAGATCAGTCTCAAGCTTCTTCTTGGTGTTAATAAGACTTGTATTCTGTGGGATGTAAGCAGTTAGTTTAGTGCACATTATATATGAAAGTTTATCATGTATCCTCAATTTGTTCCAAGTATTTAGTAATTTTTTGTACTTGTGAGTGCAGCAGTCCCACACGCTCGCTGGCATCAACCAGCTCTTGCTCCGCCACTTTGCGGCCTCTCTCTGTTTGCTCCAGTGCAGCTCTCAGCTCCTCAATCTCTGCTTGCATCAGGTTATTCCTGCGCTCCACCATGGCCACCTGTTCCTTCATGTCCTCCTGTCCTCTGAGAGCGTCATCAAGGTGCAGCTGGGCATCCTGTGGCAACATTCTTTCTTTGTTAGTTCTCTTGCTTTGGTTCATGTATCATATGCATATTGTCAAACATTCAATACTTAATCCATTTCCACATTCTACAGAAAGATACCTTGAGTTGGCCTTGGACGTTCCTGAGCTGTTTCTGGGCCTCAGCAGCCTGGCGGTTGGCATGACTCAGCTGGACCTCCATCTCATTCAGATCTCCCTCCATCTTCTTTTTGACTCTCAGGGCATCATTTCTGCTCCTGATCTCAGAGTCCAGTGTGCTCTGCATGGAATCGATCACTCTTTGGCTGTTCCTCTTGATCTGTTCCATCTCCTCATCCTTCTCAGCAATCTTCCTGTCAATCTCGCTCTTCACCTGGTTTAGCTCCAGCTGCACACGAAGAATCTTGGACTCTTCATGCTCCAGGGTGCCCTACAAGGACAGAAGGAAACTTTTTCAATTTGTCACAATATACTGTAGCCTCTAGAGTGATGGCAGTACATATATGAAGGTTTAAGAAGGACATAATTAGCAGAAATTAAGATTTTCATTTAAGGTTTAGAACCATTCCATATTCAATGTTTTAATGTTATGCAAAGCAATGGTATCATAATGTTAGTATCATAGCAAAGGAATGGCACCTCAGCTTCTTCAAGCGCAGTCTGGATCTCTGATTTCTCAGACTCCACTGTCTTCTTGGCTTTCTCTAACTCGTGAATGCTCTTTCCAGTCTCTCCAAGCTGCTCGGTGAGGTCAGAAATCTCCTCTAAAAGGGTTTAAAAATCATAAGTGTAAGATTTTCTATTTTAATGCATCTCTTTTTTAGTCCTTGTTGTACAAATAAAAGTTGCATTTACGTTGCAGATTCTTGTTCTCCCTCTTCAGTGTCTCGAGGTGGTCAAGAGCTTCCTCGTAGGAGTTCTTCATTTTGAAAAGCTCAGTGCTGAGAGAACGAGCTTCTTTCTGAGCACCTTCTAGTTCAGCCTGACTTTCCTCATACTTTTGTTTCCAGTCTGCTAGCACCTGAAAATGAAAGAAATGTAGTCATTGTTAATTAGCTAAGTCCTCGGTCCATCAACGTTTAGGTTTAAAGGTTATCCATGTCTTTCTTACCTTGTCAAAGTTTCTCTGCTTCTTGTCAAGGTTGGCTGCCAATGCATTTGCCCTCTCCACATCAATCATGAGATCCTCTACTTCACCCTGCAGTCTCTGTTTGGTCTTTTCCAGAGAGGCACACTTTGAGTTCACCGCCTCAATGGATTCTTCAGCATCCTGCAGACGCTGGGCCAGCTTTTTCCTGAGGGAAGTGATGTGAAATTATGAAATCTTATTCATATTAAATGTAGGATACTGAAGACTTGTTCCACTGATGTATTTACTTGGATTCCTCAAGCTCCTCAGTGCGCTGGATGGCATCAGTCTCATATTTGGTTCTCCACTGAGCCACTTCACTGTTGGCCTTAGACATTCCACGCTGGAGTTCAGCTTTGGCCTCCTGCTCTTCCTCAAACTGCTCTCTGAGCAAATCACAGTCATGGCGGGCAGACTGAACCCCATGGGCCAGAGCGTTCTTGGCCTATCAGGCAGAACATTTTGAGTTTTTCAACAGTCTACAATCCATACAATGGTTTAGATTATCAAAAAAGCGAATTAATTATGTATAACTCTACCTTGACTTCTTCCTCAATATGTCTTTTGAGTTCCTCAATTTGCTGTGTATAAGCCTGTTTTCCTCTAGTTAATTGTGAAACAAGTGCTTCTTTCTCTTCCAGTTGGCGACTAAATTCACCTTGGAAACAGGTTACAGATATTACAATGAAATAACAATAGCATACAGACTTTTTACTCATTTAAAAAAAAAAAGCTTTTACACGTGTAGCTTACTCTGTCTTACCATTTTCAGTCTGAAGTCTTGCACGTTGTGCATTTATGTCATTCAACTGACGAATATTTTCATCACTCTTGGATTTGATTTCACTCAGCTGGTCTTCCAGGGTGCGGCACATCTTCTCTAAATTAGCCTAAAGAGATTCAAGGTTATATCCAGATGTTTTTAGAGATGATTTTATATTTAATAATCCTCTAATGACATTACCTTTGATTTAGCCACAGCCTCCATGTTACTTGTCAAGTCATCAATCTCCATCTTGTATTCACTCTTCTCCTTCTCCAGCTTCTGTTTGACCCGCTGAAGGTTGTCGATCTGTTCTCCGAGTTCAGCCACACTGTCCGCCTGCTTCTTCCGGAGAGCTGCGGCCGTTGCTTCATGCTGCAAGGTGGACTCTTCCAGATCACGACGCAACTTCTGGAATTCAGCTTCACGCTTCTTGTTCATCTCAATCTGGGCAGAAGTGGCACCACCAGCTTCCTCAAGCCTCTCACTAATCTCTTCAAGTTCCCTGGAGAGATCAGCTCTCTGCTTCTCCACTTTAGCACGAGCAGCTCGCTCGGCCTCAATTTCCTCCTCCAGCTCCTCTATACGGGCCTAAAGAAAGAAAGAAAAATGAATTATCCAGTGATATTTGTAATGCGGGTTATCCCAGCTATGCATCTATTTCACAGTTTCACATTGAAATGATTCGGGTTAGGGTTACCTGAAGTTCTTTGATCTTCTTCTGAAGCTGTGCTCCCAAAGACTGTTCATCCTCAATCTTGCTGAGAAACTGACTTATCTCAAAGTCTTTCCTGTTTTTAAAAGTTTTTTTTTTTTTTTTTTTAAATGTGCAGAATACTTACTTTATATAAAATGTGTCATTGTGTAAAGACTGATGTCCACTCACTTTTTGATCTTCTCTTCTGATTGCTGTTTGTCATTCTCCAGGTCCATTACGGACTCCTGAGCCAGTTTCAGATCACCTTCAAGCTTTCTCTTGGCTCTCTCAAGGTCCATACGGAGCTTCTTCTCCTGCTCCAGTGAGCCCTCAAGCTATTGTCACAGAAACCAGAGCATTTAATTCTGGTATAGATACACAACATTAATTTCCTATTGATTCATGTTCTTATTCTCATGCCAAATATCTTACATCATCCACTTGCTGCTCAAGCTTTGTCTTAGATTTAGTCAGAGTGTTGACTTTGTCTTCCTCTGCCTGAAGGTCATCAAGAGTCTGCTGGTGTGCCTCTTGGAGGGCTTTCTTCTCTTTGGTCAGCTTGGCAATGCTCTCATCTTGAGAGGCCATCTCCTCCGTCAGGTTTTTAACCTAAATGTAAACATTGTTCACTGGTTTCATCTTCAAGATCCTGAACAGTCAGCAGTGTGAAGAACATGTGAAAAGATTATTGACCTTATTTTCTGTTGCATGCTTCTCTTTCTCCACTTTGGCCAAGGTGAGCTCCAGGTCATCAATGTCTTTCTTCAGTTCAGAGCATTCGTCCTCCAGTTTCCTCTTCTTGGCAGTCAGTTCAGCATTGATTTCCTCCTCATCCTCCAGTCTCTCATTTGTCTCTTTGAGTCTGGCTTCGAGCTGGATCTTGCTTTTAATGAGACCTTCACATCTCTCCTCAGCATCAGAGAGGTTTTCAGATTCCTGTTCATTGAGATGGATTTAGTTGAATGGCTTTTGTTCATAGCTGTAGCATCAATATTAAGATCAATAAGAGCTGAAATACTCACAGATGTTACTTGCAGTAGAAGGTCGTTTTTCTCCTGAAGAAGTGACACCATTTTTTCTTCAAGCTCCTTCTTTTTAGCTAATGCCTTTGTTAGATCCTCCTTCATTTTCTCAAAGTTCTCCTTCATGGCTACCATTTCTTTCTCAGTCTCTGCACTCTTCAGAAGAGGCTTGATCTTGAAGTACAGCTTCATCCATGGCCAATGTTTCACATTCATGAATGAGCGGATGTTGTATTGGATGGAATAAATTGATTCTCTGTGTAAATTGCAATCAGTAAATTAGTCATTATCAGTCTTTCGTAACAAACAGTTGTGTTCCAAACAGTTTTTTAAGTACCTCCTTTCCATCATTTTGACAAACTCCTTCCTCATGACGTATCCACGGCACAAAGCCTGAGTCATGGTAACCAGCGTTGCTAATTTCTCATCTCTCATCTCCTCAAGAGTACCCAAGAGACCAGCTTTGAAGAATACCTACAAGAACATTTGGAAGATAATAGTTTTAAAAAAGGCCAAGTAGTCCTCATAATTGTAGATGTGAAAATAAATCTATTATATTCTATACTATAACATACAATGACACTCTAGAGAATTCTGTGCTGTCCTCTTTGACTCAACTCTTTAGGGAGGCATAACAATGTCTCTGTGCACAAAGCAGGATCCATTAAGGAATGCTTCACTAAGTCTGGTGTGGAAGAACTGTACTTCTTTACTGTACTGAAAACCAGACGCCATCACCGCGTCAGTGCCTGACCTTACTGATTTTCTTTTGTTTGAATGGCAGCAAATCCATGCCTCCATCTTCACCATCTAGTGCAAGGCCCTCCTTCCTCAAACTGTTGCATTAAAGTTGCAAGTGCAGAATTATTTAGAATGTCATTGTGTAATTCAGCTTTTTGTTTTCCATGGAATTTCTGAAATGATTGAACCTGTTAATGGGATGCTTCACCCTAAAATGTGTGAAAAAATTTACTCAGGTTGTTCATGACGGACCACATTAACTTTCAATGTATGGGGAAAAAAACTGCTGAAACATTCTTCAGATATCTTCACTTGTGCTCCACTGAAGAAAGTAAATGATACAATTTATGACGTGAAGGTGAGTAAATAAGGACAGAATTGAAATTTTTTGGTATCTTTCGGTTTGATCACCTTGGTGTGTCCAAACTTGTACTGGGTGTGGTCAACATCAATAGAGCCCAAGAGTTTCTCTGAAGCCTTTTTGTTGTCAATGAACTGTCCCTCAGGGATGACGCTAGCATTTAACACTTTGTATCTAGAGGACAGTCAGAGGAGAGTCATGGAGGATAAAAATGGTCATAAGAGGATGAAGATGTGGTGCATCATCTCTAATTCAGTGGATGCAAAAAGGTGTCTTTACCTCTGCTTGAAGTCACCATAGAGGATTCTGCTGGGGAAACCCTTCCTGCAGATTCTGATGCCCTCCAGCACACCATTACACCTGAGCTGGTGGATAACCAGGAAGTTCTCCATCAGACCTGCAATGGAAATGTTCTTAAGGTTCCAGAGATATTTTCAAAACCTTTGAGTCTTCAGAGATTAGGATTACCTGGAGTCTTGGACTCATTAGGAATCAAGCAGCGCACAAAGTGAGGGTGAGTGCTCCTCAGGTTAGTCATCAGCTTACCCAAGTTCTCCTGTGGAAATGTTTGTCGTTAGTCTAATCTTTATTAGAGAAAAAGTTCACCTCCTTCATTAAAAGAGAGAATCTGTTTACCCTGAAAAGTGCAGACACTGTCTGGAAGGAACCACCCTTCTTCTTGCCTTTCTTTCCTCCTCCCTCAGCTGTTTTATGTCAATGAAAAAAAGGGTCTTTATTGATCTTGTATTGCTTTCCATTAACCCCTTCAATAAATCTCTATTTGAATTTTGTTGAATCTATTTGTTATCTTGCATAGCTATATATACAATTTTCATGATACTTTAGAATCTGTGATCACATAGTGTGTTACACTCTGATAATCTAAGCATGTGTATTGTACATAATTAAAACACAAAGGAATTGATGAAATGCAAATGTTCGTACCTTCGGCACCGCCATGAACGGCATACAGGAAGGCCAGCACTTTGAGCGATGACTTTTGGTAGAGTTGCACGACAGAGTCGTTCAGTGGATCCTTGTTCTTGTCCAACCAGCCACCGATGTTGTAGTCCACAGTGCCGGCGTAGTGGACCAGAGAGAAGTGGGCTTCTGCCTTACCTTTGGCAGGCTTGGGCTTCTGGAAAGCTGCAGTTTTGCCCAGATGCTGATCATGTAGCTTGTTTTTGAAGCTTGTGTCTGTAGCCTTGGGGAACATGCACTCCTCTTCAAGGATGGAGAAGATGCCCATTGGCTGTTGAAGAAATGTTCACACTCAAGTACAGGCACAATATGAATAATCATTTTAATTTGCTGAATGTCCTCTTACCTTCTCAATGAGCTCAATGCAGGCAGCCAAGTCCATACCAAAGTCAATGAACTCCCATTCAATGCCTTCTTTCTTGTACTCCTCTTGCTCCAGAACAAACATGTGGTGGTTGAAGAACTGTTGCAGTTTCTCATTTGTGAAGTTGATGCAAAGCTGCTCCAAGCTGTTGAACTGACAATTAAGCAGAGGCAAGTTATTACTATTGTCTATTATGTTTTATATCCTGATTGTTACAGAGACTTTGATAGCTGAAGCTCACATCAAAGATCTCAAATCCAGCGATGTCCAGCACACCAATGAAGAACTGCCTTGGCTGCTTTGTGTCCAACATCTCATTAATACGGATGACCATCCACAAGAACATTTTCTCATAGACAGACTTGGAGAGCGCAGAGACTGAGTTGTTCACCTGAGAAATTCAAAGGTCAGCGTAGATCATATCATTACTCTTTTACTTCCCAAGACAACTATGAATGTCTACGAGACACTTTATTCGAGTAGATAAGTGATCACCTGTGGTACTGTCTGGCCTTTGGTCACCATCTCATTTCCGACCTTCACTCTGGGGAAACACAGAGCTTTCAGCATGTCAGCGGAGTTGAGGCCCATGAGGTAGGCGATTTTATCAGCCACTGAGGAAGAACAGTTTTACGCATTATTGTCACTAATGAAGTGAACGTTTACACGTCAGTTTATGCTGCTAATTGTACGTCTTACCCTCGGTGCCGTCAGGCTCGGCCTGCTCCTCTCTCTGCTTCTGCTTAAACTTCATCCCTCCATGATGCATCACCGCACCTGTCAGCTTGTAGATGCTGATTTTCTCATCAGCAGTGAAGCCCAGGATGTCAATGGCAGTCTGTTTTTTACAGTGACCAAGTGAATCACATATTATTTGGGTCAAAGAGAAGGGTATTTTATATTGTATGTCATGCAGTTTTCAGTTTATGCTAGTGTTATTCTGATGTTTATGTTTGTACAGATATATTGCATAGAATCTGAAAATACTACTACTACTACTACATTCTACATACATCTGTGGCAATGAACTCCTCCACATCATCGATACTCTTGACAGTGATTTCGCCCTGGCTGATCATTGGATAGTCGTAAGGGTTGGTGGTGATGAGCAGGGCCTCTGTAAAGAGTTGATGTGCAGTGTGTTAACAGTGTTCTCAAACATGGAAATAAATGAAATGCACAATACTGTAGATTTCTCACCGAGCAGCTCTGGCTTGTGTCCGGTCATGAGCTGGTAGAAGATGTGGTAGCTCCTCTCCGCAGACAGCTGGAATGTTACTCTGGACTTTTCCAGCAGATCTTTCAAAGACAAAAATGGGTTAACCCACATCTTACTCTCCAAATAAAATGTCTGGCTTAAAACAATGTGACTCACAAGTTTCAATATCAGCTGAGGCCAGTTTTCCAGTGGTCCCAAAGTGAATCCTAATGAATTTACCCTATGAAGATTGAAATTATTTACAAAAGGTCAGCTGTTTGGCAGCTTTGAAAGTGTGGCTGAAGTTGTATAATGTTATAATCATTAGTTTAACTCACAAAACGAGAGGAGTTGTCATTCCTCACAGTCTTGGCATTACCATAAGCCTCCAGCAGAGGGTTGGCTGCCACAATTTGGTCCTCCAATGATCCCTATATGTAATTGTAGGACAATGGAAAGTTATTAGGTAAAACACAAATGCTGTTATCAATAACATTGTCTTGAAGAGATATTCACTAACCTGCATTTTTCCAGGGACATTTTCTGCCTTCTTCGATCCAGACATCGCACCAACAGTTGCAAAGTACTGAATGACACGTTTCGTGTTCACAGTCTTTCCTGCACCAGATTCTCCACTGGAGGTTCACAATAGATCATCATTTAGTCATAAATCCTCTACGGATTTACATTATAATGGAAAAGCTTCAGGTTATTGCAGAAGAAGAATATTCACTCACGTAATCAGGACAGACTGGTTCTCGCGATCTGAAATTAAACCATGAAATGTGAACAGGGTTTCCAAATTAGGTAGTAACTTTGAAGGCATAAAGTGTTATAAAATGTTACATTTTTTCTAGTCATTCATTCATGTCCGTGCATAAAAATGAGATTCAGTAAAATTATGCAACAATGCATACTTAAATAATTGTTATGAAGCAATTACTAATTGAATGCAACGTTGAAAAAACAGCTTGGTCTGGTTTACTAGCTAATAATGTTTGGACCTTTTTTATCAGTAAATATTACAAAATGTATTGTTTGTATTTAGTCTATTCATCTATCAAGACTGCATTATGGCTGTCCAGCGGTTGAAGCATTAAACTAACCCTTACTTGTGGAGGACCAACTTCCAGATAGTAGTCGCCTGAACTCTTTGCTTTTTTCACGGATATGACGTAAACACGCACGGATGAATGAAATGGTAGTATATAAACTTTATATATGATAAGGCAAAAACTGGGATGGATTTATCATGTATGTGCACATTTTGTTAATATCAAACAACTTAAAAATGCACTATTTTACATTATATGTAGTTATTGTGAATATTTTTTTTAAATATAAGTTTGTCATAACTCTCGCTTGTTGAGAGACTTCTGGAATCCACTTACCAGTGAGCATGAACTGGTAGGCGTTGTCAGAGATGGAGAAGATGTGAGGCGGGGCTTCAATCCTCTTTTTGCCTCGGTATCCGTTCACAACGACTGTATCGTACACTGGGAGCCACTTGTAGGGATTGACGGTGACACAGAACAAGCCAGAGTAGGTCTGAAACGGAGATGGATAGTCCAGTCTTACAATGCTGCCGCCCCATCCCAGGAATAAAATATGATTAGCTCAGACTTACGTAGATCATCCACGCTGCGTAACGCTCTTTGAGGTTAAACAGCACAGCCGGCTCATTGAGGTGGGTCATCATGGCCATGTCCTCAATTTTATCAAACTTGGGAGGATTCATGGAGAAGATTTCATCTTCTTTTACCGTGACAGTCTGTAATGAACATTGATCAGTGATCAAGAGAGACTTTCATGCACACATTTGTATATTTAACTGAAGAACTCACGATACTTACTTTCCCACTGTGAGTTTTCACAGTAGCTTTTCCACCCTCTTTACTAACAAGCGTACCCTTCAGGTACATCTCGTCCGCATCTGTCACGAAGAATGCCGTCTTGGCATCAAAGGGGGTGTTCTGAGCCTCTATCCTCTCTCTCTCCGGCTTGCGGAGGAAGACGGCCGCCGGGCCGAAGCACTCCATCTCCCCATCTCCCATGATCGCACTGCGGAGTCATATATCACCTTAACGCTGCTTATATTACCTCTACTTTTCTCAGGTATTCACATTATAAACTAGTCATCTTGTCATTATTTTTACAATGTTGTAATCAGTTACTTATCAGTAAATGTAACTGGTGTTAGTTTACCTTTCACGATGCTCCTAGAGGAAAACAACAGCTTTCTGAAAAACACTAAGAGACAGTGATGTATGTTAGCATCTTCAATTATGGGTTAGTATACATCATTTGAATAAGGACACTCAGGCGTTCTACATTATATCTTATATTAAAATGTGCAGTTCCCTCACCTTAGCCTGTTCACTGTGAGTGTTGGGGTTCGGGCTGCCGCTTATATAGTGTGATTACTGAGTGCTCAGCAGAACCGTCCCGCCAGATTTGATCATGTTACGTCTTTACTGTGGTGTGATGTTTCTCTGTTCCGGTGAGGAAATAGGAAGATGTTGTCATTCAACCAATATGAGGAATACCGTTACATTGGCACACACAGATAATGAGCTTTGGGTTAAAAGACATGGCATAAAAGTGTGTCACGGTCCATGATTTTTTAGATTGTAACTTTCTTGTAGATGTTAGATTTTTTTCATGCAAATGCATTGCCTGTTTGATAAGTTCGATTCGATGTTGCTTAGGTCCAGTTTCAGTGCAGAACTTTAAAGGTAATGGATCTTGGCACAGCAGAGAAACTCTCAGATGCAAAGAAGCAGACTAATGTCACCGGTATTCAGTTTCAGGACATCAAAACTTAGAAATCAGTTAAAACGGCTTTGTCTGTTCCTGTTGTTAGTTTACATTGCAATTCAGGTTTTGATATAAATGTGGTTAGTGGTCTCATGAGCAAGGGGCAGAGAGTACAGCTTGGCCGGTTTTCCAAGAATTCTCCCAACTTTTGCCAGCAGGAGATATAATTAAAATCTTCAAAACCTCAAAGATTTATTACCAGAGATAGACAGTCTCACGTCATCCTTCCAAATGAAAAATAATATCTCTGACAGATTTTTTATTGGGCCATTACATCTCAGCAGTCACGGGATAAGGTAAACTGGACTCATAGTGAAATTATGACTCAAAGTTATAAACAGCTTGTGCTTATATGGGAAAATCATAAATATAGCTCAGCTGCTGTTTGTATGGGGATTAGGGCATTACTACAGGGAAGGCCCGACGGGAACTGTCAGTGAGTTCACCATCTCCCATCATTGGACTTTTCTGCTAAAACGTTACGTTTTTAGAAAATGTGCAGGTTTATTGGATTCTGGATTCTGTTAAATACATGGACAAAGAGTCTTTTTTTAATGTCAACCAGATGTTACAGCAATAAAAAATAAAAAATAATTAATTAATTATTAGTAGTTGTGGCACTGCAGAGTCTTGCTCACTTACTTCACAATGGTTGGCAGTCTTTGGGGAGTCCAAGACTTCTCCTTTTATAAATAAGATGTTGTCCCAGAAGAGCTGGCGCACTGTATCTGGTTATAATGTGTTGGGTTTTACTGCCTATATATGCTTGTGTTGACCCTTGACCCTTGAGCGGTCTTCATATAGGGGTGCACACTCATGATCTTGGGTCTACAGAGCCACAACGTGTAATTTTGTAACAAAATAATAGTTTTTATTTGAACAAATGTAATTGTACTGTTTATTAATGTTTGTAATGTATTTTAAATTTATATAAATAAATGAACAGATAAGGAACTCCCGAAAAACGTCACGTCAATTGAAACAAAGAATTAGTAAACATAAGAGTTCGATCAGAAGAAAATATATGAATTATCCAGTTGCGGCACATTTTTTAACTTTGAATCACGATGTTACCTCTTTACGCTTTTGTGGGATTG